>NC_037678.1:52398562-52496637 GCF_003255815.1 Theropithecus gelada | reverse complement strand
CCGGGGGGAAAAGAGCGAGACCCCGTCAAAAAAAAAAAAAAAAAAAAAAAAAGGCCAGGCAGGGTGGGAAGGGGCACAGAGGCAGGGGCCGCTCCGTTTATGTGACTGCATCCACATCGTCATGCAGCACCACAGCTAAAGGTGCAGTACAGCCAACAGTGCTCCCACCTAGAGGGCCAAGAACTTTCTCCAGTGGAGATGCAGCCCAAGGAACTGGCCCTTGCCCCAAGACCAGAGTCCGTCAGAGATCCGGGGCAGGGGGGCCCCATGGCTGGCTTGCTGTTGGTCAGCCAGAAGGGGTGCTTTCTACACCCGCTGCCTCCCCAACCTTTGTCAGATAACGACAGATGTCTCCCCACACCACAAGGTTTCACACCGTGAAAATTACCAGTGGACGCATCCCCTCTGGGACAGAAACCTGGCAGGGGCTGGAGACCAGAGGTGTGACCCAGGGAAACCACCTGGCAAAAGTAACAACATCTGGCTGGGCACGGTGGCTCATGGCACTTTGGGAGGCTGAGGTAGACAGCTCATCTGAGGTCAGGAGTTCAAGACCAGCCTTGCCAACATGATGAAACCCTGTCTCTACTAAAAATACAAAAAATTAGTTTGGTGTGGTGGCGCACGCCTGTAGTCCCAGCTACTTGGAAAGCTGAGGCAGAATTGCTTGAACCCGGGAGGCGGAGGTTGCAGTGAGCCAAGATCACTCCACTGCACTCCAACTTGGGCGATAAAGAGGATTCCGTCTTGGAAAAAAAAAAAAAAAAAAAAAAGGTGGCAACATCTGAACCTCAGACAAGCACTTCCTGTGTGCCCTCAATTTAGGCCTAAACTCTGTCCATAAACTTCGGACCATCTGTAAACCCACCACCAAGGAAGAGCAAATGACACAAACTTGGCACAACGCCCACAAGATCACAGATCCAAACAGCTGTCTCAGAGGGTTTTGAGTGTTGTTTCACAGGCCTTAAGTCCAGGTCCACCCAGCCCGCATCCCCTCTGGTATACAAACCTGGTAGGGGCTGGGACTGGAGGTGTGACCCAGGGAAGCCAGGTAAAGTGCACACTCTAGGATTTAAGACAGGGTTTGTTTTCCTTTTGGGGGTCACTCAGCACAGAAGAGGCCAACTTTAGATTCCACAAATTTGTTCTGGGGTTTTCCAGCAGCATTTTATTTATTTTTGAGACGGAGTCTCACTCTGTCACCCAGGCTGGAGTGTAGTGGTGCAATCTCGGCTCACTGCAAGCTCTGCCTCCTAGGTTCACACCATTCTCCTGCCTCAGCCTCCAGAGTCGCTGGGACTACAGGTGCCTGCCACCACGACCGGCTAATTTTTTGTATTTTTAGTAGAGAAGGGGTTTCACCGTGTTAGCCAGGATGGTCTCGATCTCCTGACCTCGTGATCCACCCGCCTCGGCCTCCCAAAGTGCTGGGATTACAGACGTGAGCCACCGCGCCTGGCCATTTTATTTTTTAGAGACAGGGTTTCCCTCTGTCGCCCAGGCTGGATGCAGTGGCACCATCATGGCTCACTGCAGCCTCAACCTCTCAGATTCAAGTGATCCTCCCACCTCAGCCTCTCGACCAGCAGGGACTACAGGCGTGCACTACTACCCCAGCTAATTTTTTTTTTTTTTTTTTTGAGACAGAGTCTCGCTCTGTCATCCAGGCTGGAGTGCAGTGGCGCGATCTTGGCTCACTGCAAGCTCTGCCTCCCGGGTTCAAGTCATTCTCCTGCCTCAGGCTCCCGAGTAGCAGGGACTGCAGGCACCCGCCACCACGCCTGGCTAATCTTTTATATTGTTAGTAGAGACAGGGTTTCACCATGTTAGCCAAGATGGTCTCGATCTTTAACCTCGTGATCCGTCCACCTCGGCCTCCCAATGTGTTGGGATTACAGGTGTGAGCCACCATGCTCGCCTACACCGGCTAATTTTTTAACTTTTTATAGCGACAGGGGTCTCGCTATGTTGCTCAGGCTGGTCTCAAACTCCTGGGCTCAAGTGATCCTCCCACCTTGGCCTCCCAGTGTTAGGATTACAGGTGTGGGCCACCATGTCTAGTCTGAAATAATTTTGGAACCTCTCCTCTCCTCCCTTGGGAGGGCTGACTGAGGATGAAGAAACCATGGTTCTTTCCTGGCCCAATGTATGTACTTTCAGAACCAAAGGGCACCAGTCCGTGCAGAGGACTCCAAAGACCATCCACAGAAATCTGGGCAGGGCTTTCTGGAGGGTGGCCTGTTGGGAAGAACCTGGCCCTTTCCTAACAGTCAGCTCTTCTCACACCTGAGCTGGTGCCAACAGCCAGAGGGAAGAGCCTGCTCCTGCCACAGGGCACCAAGGTCGTACCTGTGTGTAGCTGGGACTACAGCAGGAAGTTCTAGCTCTGGGTAAAAACTAGACACGTTCCCACTGCATATGCAGTAGATGGTAGACAAATCATTAATCATCAGAACAAAAAACTTTTTTTAAACATCAGAGAAATACATGTGACAATCCTATGATTTTTTTTTCTCTGAACAGACTACTAAGTCCAGCCAATAACTGGCTTCTAGTGGAGTCTTAATAGCTCAAGACCTATGAGGCTACTTAAACCAAAGGAAGAACCCTTTTTTAAACTACCATCTTGGGCTGGGCACGGTGGCTCACGCCTGTAATTCCAGCACTTTGGGAAGCCAAGGTGGGTGGATCACCTGAGGTCAGGAGTTCCAAACCAGCCTGGCAACCATGGTGACACCCATCTCTACTAAAAATACAAAAAAATTAGCTGGGTGTGGTGGCAGGCGCCTCTAATCTCAGCTATTTGGGAGGCTAAAGCAGGAGAATCGCTTGAACCTGGGAGGTGGAGGTTGCAGTGAGCTATCATGCCATTGCACTCCAGCCTGGGCAACAAGAGCAAAACTCTGTCTAAAAAAAAAAAAAAAAGAAGCCTACCATCTTTAGGACAGGGGTTGGCAAACTATGATCCACGGGCCAAATCTAGCCCACTGCCTGATTCTGTATGGCTTCTAGCATGAAGAATGATTTTTACAGATGAACATTTGCAAGAGGCTTGATGACAGGGAACACGAATGAATCCCAATTAAAGTACATGTTATCTCCTAGAAGAACTCCAATCCTCATGTTAGTGGGCCAATAACATTATAAATAAACAGAACTCTACTTTGAATTTCACCAATTACAAATTTGGGAAATCTGTTTTCTCTCAGAATATAAGTACTCACACAATGTCCTCAGATTTTGCCTCTTGGCCTGCAAAGCCTATATATTTACTAATTTAGGCCCTTTTAGAAAAAGTTTGCCGACCCCTGCTTTAGGATGTCAATTAGAACCCCAAAGCATCTAAAACATTAAATTCTGTCCCTAATATGCCAAGAGGAAGAAGAGTACAGCCTGTTAAATATTAACGCACACTTTTTTTTTTATTATATTAAAATCAGGCAATGGTCTGACAATAAAAAGGCTGTTTATGGAATACTGTTATGTTAAACTTCACTTACAGGATGTTAAATCCTTAGAACTAAGGTTTTCCCCCCGGAAAAAGATTAATGGAAACATCAATTGCTTTTCAGACTTGATAGTTGCTGCTTCAAAAGGTGGTTTTACACAAATACTAAATTAAAAAAAAAAAAACCTTTAGTACACAATGAATTGCTTTTATTTCGGTATGCATCCACATTTCAGCATTTAGTGGTCCTGAACAGCAAGTGGAAAGATGCAGCAATTTGCTAGGAGGTCAAGCCCACCAATTTCGGGGATCTGCTGTGCACACCGGGTTCCTTCTTAATCCCTGCTGAGGATCTTGGGAAGCAGCAGCAGCACCAAAACCAAGGCATGCACCGGATTCAAGGTTCTTTTTGTTCCAGTTGTCAGATTCCAAACTAGACCCCAATGGATTGCAAGGATGACCAAATGAAAGCCCTGTTTAAAACTTCTTCAATTTTTAAAAGCAAAACAATTATAGGAAAGTAAAACAATTCAGAGGGATCATGTGTGCTTACAAGTGTCTTCATGTGGTCTTTCTCCAAGTTCAACCACCAAGGACTCCAAGAGCTGGCAGGTCTGAGTAACCCTGGTGACTATTCTTTTCACCTTATCAAAACCTGAGCTAAAAACAATGCATCAGCTGATGACAGCAGAGGGTGGCAGGGCTGAGGCCCCATTATTCATTTCCCAGGCTGGTGGACAGTGAGTGAGTACGGTTCCAAAACTAAACAAGGGAGGTCAGCGACTCTTTCCAACCTTACCTGATGGCTTCTGGCCAAAGCAAGGAAGTGTCATGGAAGGTGTTGAGTGGTGACGGTGCAAAAAGGAACTTGAGGAGGAGGGAGAAAAAGCAGCACCCCTCGATAAAGGTGGGGGAGAGAAGATATGGGGAAAGCCCTGAATTCCTCACCAAAGGCCAATCTCAGAGGGGAGCGGAGGGGTTACAATCTATGCTTCGGCCAAGGGTGGGAGTGGAGGAGTGTGGGAATAGGATGATGGCTTGGAAGGGACATCATTTAAGACTTAAAGAAACCAGGGGTGCAGGCGAAGCACCCCACACACCTAGCAGTAGTCCCACAGGCTGCGACCTGAAACCTTCACATCTACTCTAACAAGCCCCCCAGGCTAGAGGGCTGTTGTTGCAGGGAGGGTGGGAGGCGGGAGGGTAAGGGGAGAAGGCAGAGACCCCAGGCCGTGTAATCAGCAGCAAGGTGATTGTGTGATGTGTCTTTTCACAGTTAAGTTAGATGTGCCCCACCAGTTATGATGGGAATCAATTTAAATAGACTTTCTTGATCCCAGAAGTTCAACTACGTGGACAGTGGTTACACTTGACAGGATGATTTGTTATAGCACAACTTATATATTTCAAATGGACAAAAAATTAGTATCATTTACAGTATCTTAAGATAAATTTCCTTTGAATGGGAGCTTCCTTTCCAGTACTTTGAGGTCTACAAGACGTATCTAGAAAATTTACTACTGTGGAAAATGAAGACTGCTTAAATCGAATGGGGGGGAAGGGGAAGGGCCTGTGGTTTTTCTTTTTGATTAATTGCTGTAACACTGTCCTTCGGGTGGCTGAGGGAGTTTCATATTTTCTTTAGACATCATTAGGCGCCGAAGCTCTTGCAGGACAACTTTGATGCTATATGAATTCTGCCATTTTGCTAGCACTGATATGGCTCTTGGGTCCACCTACAACAAGGCAAACAAAAGCAAATTACTCTCAGACTCTCAAACAAAACAGCTATATGCTGGGGCTAAGCTAAGATGCAAACTAGAGTAAGATGTACTTTTCAAGTTGAACCTGCTGCTAATCCTGATACCTTACACGAAAAATACCTACCTGCTGGAGTCCTCCCTCCAGGCAGCCTGCCTTTCCCGTTTGTGTCCTGAACGCTTACTATCTGGGATAAGGAAACGGTGGTACTGACACTTGGTGAGACTCAACCCAGCCCTACTTGGCTCCACAACAATGGCTGCAGCTGGGCTGGCTGCTGCCGTGCTCAGGGCCTGTCCTCTTCACTGCGCCCAGGTAGTGGGGACAGATGTGCATGCAGGGCAGTACGGACAGCCAAGGCAAAGGGTGGCCAGGACCCGTGCTCTAGTGACAAGGGTCTGCCACAGAGCCAGTGCCTCTCAGATTAGGGCAGCATTTCCCAAAATAAATTCCCCAAAGCATGGGTTGAGTTCTGGGCTCAGGACTTTAGGTGGAACTCAGATTCAGGATTAAACACCGAACACACTGTAACGAAGCTCATCTCTTTTCAATTTTCCAGTCTTCTGAGTATCTCAAAGATGAAGGCTTGGTGTGATGTTAATGTGTAGCATCCCTTCAACACTTGCAGGAGAGCAGACCTCAAAAGCTCAAAGCCTTTGGGTAAATGACACATGGAGTCAAGATTTATTAACATTGCTCTGTTTTTATAATATTTATTGTTGCCATTATTGCCCAGTTATGAGAACTGAGACAGGTTTTCCATTTATGGTAGTAAAAATAAAAAAGCAAGGCAATTAAAGGAAAAAAATATTACGTGCCAGTGGTTCACAAATAAGGCCCAGGGGGTAAAGGTGTAGCCCTGGGCAAGATCTTCTATGTCTGTGCCTCAGTTTCCTCATCTCTACCTCATCGGGATGGCATGAGGACTGAAAGAGCTCATATCTCAAAGTGACCAGTACAGAACTAGCCCAGGGTAAAGTGCTATATGAGTGATCGCCAGATATAATTGGGAAACAGGCCCCACCCGAAATCTGTGCTCCTATGCACAGTGATACAGTTTATCAACAAATAACCCAAGAACATACGGAATTGGGCCCAGTCTAAAAGCTCCTGATGTTAAGTACAAAGCAACTGTCAACCCCAAGGAACAAGTGGGGCAGAAAAAACAACTTACCACTCCATTAGAACTATTTACTCCATTCATATTAATTTTTGTTACAAATCTTACAAAGGGGGGTGCTTCTGGGTATTTAGGTCCACATTCTATTTTAAGGCTGTATATTCGGTTTTCATAAATTGTCTGGAAAAAAAGGGTACAGAGATGTCACGCAATTACAACAAAGCATTCAAAAAGGTAGAGCCTGTGAAACCCCATTTATCCCTGACTGGAGAACTGGTACATCTGCTTCCAGCATGGAGTCTACTTGTTCTGTGGTAGGCCAGCAGTTCTAAACTAGTTCCTATACTAGTTTATATGACTTCCAGGCCTTAGGGGAATAAAAAGAAGATGAAGCATTTAAGCTAGTACCAGTGAAGTTTTAAGTTAATATTATGTCTAATCAGAGGGACCTGTTTTTATGTTAATTTCTCTACTTTGCAGTCCTTCTCTGGGGAATGGTAAGAGGCACTCTCCATTCTAGGAAGCCAAGTTAAATGTCCACTCACCAGGCTCATCAGCCAATCAGTTAAATACCACTATGTGGTATTAAAGCGCAGAGCAGGCCACTGCTTTAGAGAACCTCAAAATTCAGACAAGATGAGGGAGGGGTGCAGACCCAGAGCTGCTTCCCCCTTCTCCATCACTCCGGGGTTAGGCACTGAGTAAGGGATTTCAGTGGGGGTGTTCCACCCCTCCCTGCAGTCTTTTTTTTTTTTTTGGTAGTCTGACCTGAGAGATTACTGGCATTCAGTGGGTGAGGTGGCACAGGGAAAAACAGTTTTTTTTTTTTGAGACGGAGTTTTGCTCTTGTTGCCCAGGCTGGAGTGCAGTGGTGTAGTCTCGGCTCACCACAATCTCTGCCTCCCGGGTTCAAGAGATTCTCCTGCCTCCTGAGTAGCTGGGATTACAAGCATGTGCCACCATGGCTGGATAATTTTGTACTTTTAGTAGAGATGGGGTTTCTCCATGTTGGTCAGGCTGGTCTCCAACTCCTGACCTTAGTTGATCCGCCCACCTCGGCCTCCCAAAGCGCTGGGATTACAGGCGTGAGCCACCACACCCAGCCAAAAACAGTCCTTCTTAAAAGGCTAACTGTTGAGGCTTCTTAAAAGGCTTTTGTTGAGAAACACTGAAAAGTCCAACCCCCTACGTCAATAATCTCTTCATTGTACCGTCTAACCCATGAGCAGTGAGACGCGCTCTGCTGCCCGACTGTTCGTTCGGCTTGGAGCACCCTGCCCGCACCTGAAATGCCTTGCAACCCTGAAGACCCAGCTCAAACACCACCTAGTCCCTATCTTTCTGTCCCATATGAAGTCACACTGCTATCACATGTGTCTGAAGACCACACTGAAGGGTGATGTCTCCCAGTTAAGAGTAGCCCCCTCAAAGGCACGAGCTCCCCTCTCTGCGGGTTCCCCTCTCAGGCATCAGCGCCCTCTCCTCAGTAAAGGAGTCTTGTACCGCGCAAGTCAATTGCTCCGGTGCAAAGAGCGGCATCTAGTGGTCTTTAGGGAGAATAAATCAGAGGATGTGATTTAAACCCTTAATTCAGAAGGCATTCATAATATACCCATGGAAACTTTTCTTGTCCACAGGGATCCCTAACTATAACCAAACCAAAACTGTGAATTTCTACCTACCCTCAACCTGCCCTCTTCTTCCTCAGTAAGTGACATCAGCATCTACCCAGTTAGCTAGAGCAAAAATCTAGCAGGCAACCCAATTCCCCTTTCCCTTACCCTCTACCTGCCAGCGGTCAGAAGGTCCCACTGTTCTACCTCTGAAAGAGACCCTGTATCTGTCCACTTTCCTCCACCACCGTCACCTCTTCTGAACTCCCCCAAGTCTTCCTCTCTTGCTGCCGGCACAGCAGCCAGAAGACGGACATCTTCAAAACAGGAAGCTGTCTCTGCTGGCTTAACCCTCTGACAGCTCCTAGTGACCTGAAGAGGAAGCCAAAGTTCCCAGACTGACCTGGGAAAGCCGTAACTTCCTCTTCTTTTACTCTTCTCCCTCCCCTGCCCACCATTCCTCTTCAAGCTTGCCAAGTGCTCTCTACCTTGGGGCTCTCACCCCAGCTGCTTCTTCTTGGAAGTCCTCCCAATCCCCTCAGCCCCTCCCAACCGAGGCTCAATTAGGCATCAGACACCCTCACTAAACAAGGAAAAAGGAGGGTGGGGGCCTTGACAGGGGCCCTCAACTGAATTGGTACTTAAATGTTTGTTGAATGAATGTTTATCTTCACACTTTTATGTTATAAAATAACACCTCATTGCAATTAAGGTGTTTCCTCAAAGAAAAAAAAAAAAAATCCCTCAGTACACAGAATAAGTAGGAAGCAAACAAAGGCATGACTCACATACAGATTTATGGAAAATATGAGAGATCCATCTTCAGAACCTATCATAGTCTCCATCAACAACTACATACTCAGTGTCGACTGAATGGATCCTGAATGGAGCAAAATTATACTCCTTGGTTTTGTCACACAATTCAAGGATGAAATTCCTTACAGTTTAAGAAATCAAATTTCTCACCACTGATGTTCATCTGGTAATTTCACTGGAACACAGTAAAACAAACAAACAAACAAACAAAAAAGCCTCAAGTCAAGTGATCCCACACACATACCTGAAGGGTCATTTAAAAGCCCCAAGCTAAGGCTGGGTGTGGTGGCTCACGCCTGTAATCCCAACACTTTGGGAGGCTGAGGCAGGCGGATCACGAGGTCAGGAGATGGAGACCATCCTGGCTAACACGGTGAAACCCTATCTCTACTAAAAATACAAAAAATTAGCTAGGCGTGGCGGCGGGTGCCTGTAGTCCCAGCTACTCGGGAGGCTGAGGCAGGAGAATGGTGTGAACCCGGGGGGCGGAGCTTGCAGTGAGCCGAGATTGCGCCACTGCACTCCAGCCTGGGCGACAGAGTGAGACTCCGTCTCAAAAAAAAAAAAAAGAAAAAGAAAAAGAAAAAAAAAGCCCCAAGCTAAGGCTGGGGGCGGTGGCTCATGACTGTAATCCCATCACTTTGGGGGGCCGAGGCAGGTGGTCAGGAGTTCGAGACCCACCTGGCCAACATGATGAAACCCTGTCTCTACTAAAAATACAAAAATTAGCCAGGCATAGTGACAGGTGCCTGTAGTCCCAGCTACCCGGGAGGCTGAGACAGGCGAACGCTTAAATCTGGGAGGTGGAAGCTGCAGTGAGCCGAGATTGTACCACTGCACTCCAGCTTGGGTGACAGAGCAACACTGTGTCTTAAGAAAAAAAAAAAAAAAAAAGCACCAAGCTAGACTTTAATAGAAAACAGGGTTACAGGGTTTCTGGTTTTTTTCTTTTATTTTGTTCATGAGTGCTCCAGGGACCTGCTAAAACAGTTTCAGCAAAGGAAATGTACCTGAAGAATTGCTGGAACATTCTGTGTCTGTGAGAAATACTGCTCTTAAGATTCATTATTTCATCATGAAACAAACACTTTCCACTTTGTTGATATGGCTCATGCTTTGTGGAGCCATTTGGCAGTGCTCACCAACATGTGAAATGAGCATGCTCAGACCAGCAGGCCCCTTCCTAGCAATTTCCTTCAGAGAGATGCATACTTGTGCACAAAATGTGAAGCACTGTCTGCAATAGCAAAAATAACTACAATCTACATGTCTACTTGCAAGGGACTATATGAACATGGCATATTCATATAACCCAGAGACTTCGTAGCCTTCTCAAAGGCCGAGGGTACACACACACTCACATGAAAGACTGGCAAAACACGGTACCAGGTATTGACAGTACATTGTAGGATATGTATAACATATAGAAGCAGGCCTACACTTTCTTCCAATTCTGGGTATATTTGTGTGCACACAGGCTACTTCATCCATTAGGCACTACAGGCCCAGAGCCTGGAGATTACAAATTTTTCCTGGGTCAAATGTATATATATGAGATAACCCCAGTCTAATCATTAAAAAATAAAAATAAAAAGTCAAATTCCAACAGAGAGACAGTCTACAAAATATCTGACCAGTACTCCTCAAAACAGCCAAGGACATCAAAAACAAGAAAAACCTGAGAAATGTCATTGTCACGAGGAGCTAGAAATATGACGACTAAGTGTAATGTGGTATCTTGGATGGGATTCTGGAACAAAACACAGACATAAGTAAAAACTTAAGAACACCTGAATAAAGTATGGACTTTAGTTAATAATAATGTATTAACATTGGTTTATTGGTTGTGACAAAGGTACCATACTAACATAAGATGCTAGCAACAAGGAAAAGGTAGTACAGGAAGTACCACCTTTGCAACTTTTCTATAAGCCTGTAAGTATTGGAAAATAAAATTTGTTTTAAAAATGTATGAGCTAGGCTAGGCACAGTGACTCATGCCTGTAATCTCAGCACTTTGGTAGGCCAAGACAGGAGAACTGCGTGAGCCTAGGAGTTCGAGACCAGCCTGGGCAACAAAGTGAGACCTCGTCTCTACAAAAAGTAAAAAAAATTAGCCAGGCGTGGTGGTGCACCTGTGGTCTTGGCTACTTGGGAGGCTGAGGCAGGAGGATTACTTGAGCCCAGGAGGTGAAGGCTGCAGTGAGCTGTGATTGTGTCACTGCACTCCAGCCTGGGTGACAGAATGAGACCCTACCTTAAAAAAAAAAAAAAAAGAAATACGAGAAAAGGAATAAGGTATTAATTACAAAATTATGCAAAGAAAATTACAAAATCTAAACATATAAAAAGGAAACATTAGGTCAACTAGTCACCTGCTATTCAGTTTGAATCTTACGTAGTTATATACAAATTATGTTTAATGTACAATGTGGGTACATGCTATGTTAGAATGCAAATCACTGTTACTGCTGGGGAGAAGAGTAGGGATATGGCAGTTAGGGTAAGTCAGGAAAAAAGACTCCACACTAGGTTTTATAACAGAATTTAATATAAGACATTGGTTAAACAGGCGTCAGTAGACTGGAAATGCTAAAAGGGAATCTAAGCTAACACAGATGTAATAAACGAAATGAAGCAGGATGGAAACTCTTAAGGCAGTGGGGACTAAGCTGGAGTTTACTGGGGTTGGAGGCTAAGGAAGAGGTCTGCAGAGCTGAACTCAGATCTCTGAGGAGGGGGTGCTGCCTGGCTGCTGCTAGAACTTCCAAGGAAGGGGCCTGGCGGGATGTGATGAGGCTGGTTTTGTGACTGTCCCCAAAAAGCTGGAGACTGAAACCCACTGCTGATGCCAGGATGAAGGGCTGTTACCAGGGTGGTACAGACAGAACAAACAGGCAAACAAGACACAGCAAATCCCTTTTCCCTTCCCCATGCCTTTCAGGCTCTCTCTTGTGTCCCTGACTGGTGGAACCTTAAGAGGAAGCCAGCTGACAAAGGAAAAGTGTAGTGTGCAGAGTCCCACCCCAGCATCCAAAGTAGAGAGAAGCGGGCTTGGAGCTTCCTAACCAGCACCAGCAGGCACCTCTCTGCACAGCAACGAGACACAATTATCCTTTGTACAGAGACTCTCCCTCTTCCCACCACTCATGGTATCCTTCTGAGTAAGCACAGGACCCATCTCTAGGCAATATTAAGTTTTCACTTCTCTAGTTAGGTTGTAGAATATTTGGGTGACACTCAGACTTAAGGACTGAATGGTCAAATTAACCACATGATCCTAATATAAAATAAAAAGGAGGAGGCATTTGCCCCTTCATATTTGCTTGCCGTTCCTTTAGGTATCACCCCAGTATGAGTCCCCTCACCTTGGCAGCAAGAGCTGGTTTTGGGCTTCAGTGTCTTTTGTACTCCCCCAACCAGCCTTGCCCTTGCCCCGTGGGTGCCAGCAGCAGCAGAGGGGGCACCTTTTTCCCAAGTGCCAGGTTCTGACAGCCCAAGCTTCCTCTCCTGGCCTCCCAACCCCAGGGGGTGGTTACTGTTTCTGCAGCGGTATCTGTGTTCTCACAGTGTGCCTTCTTTGATTTTTTAGTCCAACTTAAATTTGATCAACTTCCTATATTATCTCTGTTGCCTAGTATTGGGTATAGATCCAAAGGAAATTAAATCAGTATCTCAAAGAGATAGCTCTTTGCAGCTATTCACAATAGCCAATATATGGAAACAACTTAAATGTCCTAGAGAAAATATGGCATATATCACACAATGAAATATTATTCAGCCATAAATAAGAAATCCTGCCAGTTGGAGAATCGCTTGAACCCGGGAGGCGGAGGCTGCAGTTAGCCGAGATGGCGCCACTGCACGCCAGCCTAGGTGACAGTGCGAGACTTTGTCTCAAAAAAAAAAAAAGACAAAAAGAAATCTTGCCAGTCCTGACAATATGGATGAGCCTGAAGGACATTGCGCTAAGTGAAATAAGCCAGACACAGAAAGACAAAAACTGTATGATCTCACTTATATGTGGAATCTAAAAGTAGAACTCACAGAAGCAGAGAATAGAACAGTGGTTTACAGGGACCAGGGTGTAAGGGGAAATACTGGTCAAAGGGCACAAACTTTCAGTTATGAGTAAGTTCTGGGAATCTAATGTAAAACATGGTGACTACAGGTAATAATGCTGGATTGTTTACTTGAAATTTGGTAAAAGAGTACATCTTAAGTGTCCTTACCACAGACACAGACAGACACACATGGTAGCTACATGTAGTGATGGATGTGTTGATTAATTTGGTTGTGGTAATCATTACACAATGTATATGTATATCAAGTCATCACATTGTATACCTTGGATATATATAGTTTTTATCAATTACACCTTAATAAAGCTGGGAAAAAAAATTACCTTGTATGATTTCTCTTTTCCTGACTCACACAGAGTTAAAGCGGGACTAAGTTAACTTCTTATTCTATATCCTCTATATTGTCGGAAAAAAAATTTTTTTTTGAGACAAGAGTCTTGCTCTGTCACCCAGGTTGGAGTGCAGTGGTATGATCTTGGCCCACTGAAACCTCTGCCTCCTGGGTTCAAGCAATTCTCCCTCCTCAGCCTCCCGAGTAGCTGGGACTACAGGCGCACGCCACTATGCCCAGCTAAGTTTTATATTTTTAGTAGAGATGGGATTTCAACACGTTGGCCAGGCTGGTCTCAACTCCTGACCTCAAGTGATTCACCCGCCTAGGCCTCCCAAAGCGCTGGGATTACAGGCGTGAATCACCACGCCTGGGCTTTTGTCGTTAAAAATATTTACAAGAATATATTCATTAATTAGTCATATAACTGAAGGCTTTTATTTTTTTTTTTTAGACGGAGTCTTGCTCTTGTCGCCCAGGCTGGAGTGCTGTGGTGCAATCTCGGCTCACTGCAACCTCCACCTCCCGGGTTCAAGTGATTCTCCTGCCTCAGCCTCCTGAGTCAGGCACCTGCCACCGCGCCCAGCTAATTTTTATACTTTTTTAGTAGAGACAGGGTTTCGCCATATTGGCCAGGCTGGTCTTGAACTCCTGACCTCAGGTGATCTGCCCGCCTCGGCCTCCCAAAGTGCTGGAATTACAGGCGTGAGCCACCATGCCTGGCCTCAAAGCTTTTAAAAAAGAGATCAGTCAATAAGCACTGATATAGAAAGATGTCCACCATCTACCATCTATTAGGTGAAAAAAATTAAGTTGTAAAACATTATGCATAGGAAGATCTCATTTTTCTTAAAAAGATATATATTTACGTTTGCACACCCACAGCAAAAAATGGGTAGAAACACACCACACACCAACTTAAGTTTCATTCAATGGTGAGCGTAATGAATCAGAGAAAGGGTCACTTTCCTTTTACTTCCTACACCCCTGTAATTATGTTTGGTTCCTCTGAAGCATGGGTACCAGTACTTCAGGGTAAGTATGTGTATAAACACACATCCAGGCTCTAACCTACACATAAAACACTATTTTGGCTGGGTGTCGTGGCTCACACCTGTAATCCCAGCACTTTGGGAGACCAAGGTGGGCAGATCACCTGAGGTCAGGAGTTTGAGACCAGCCTGGCCAACATGGCAAAAACCTGTCTCTACTAAAAATACAAAAATTAGCCAGGCGTGGTGGTATGTGCCTGTAATCCCAGCTACTAGGAAGGGTGAGGCAGGAGAATCGCTCGAACCTAGGAGGCAGAGATTGCAGTGAGCTGAGATCATGCTACTGCACTCCAGTCTGGGCAACAGAGCAAGGTTCCATCTCAAAAAAAAAAAAAAAAAAACCAGAAAAAACACTATTTTGGAGAACCCCAGAGGCACAATAGTGCTTCTCAACGAGGGCAATTTTTGCCCCTCTGCTGGGAAGGGGAAGGGAGGATCAAGCACTGTCTAGACACATTTATGGTTGTTGCAATGGAGACGGGGTACTGCTGGCATCTAGTGAGTAGAGGCCAGGGATGCTGCTACACAGCCTACATGCACACACCTAGCACCCCCATGACAAAGAAAAGAACCAGCCCAATATGCCGAGGCTGAGAAACCCTGCTCTATATAACTTGACTATTGTTAGTACTTCTGTGGTCAAAGTAGAAATACTCCATGTCTAATGCTATGAACAGCCAGACATTTGCCAGAATTATGCAAGGAGTAGTTGGCTCAGAAGCTTTGTTTTTAGGCTTGCAGGATTTGCTTTTCTTTAAATAAAAACAAACAAACAAACAAAAAAGGTGGGGGCACTATTCAAACAGCACACATATATGACTAAAACATTCAAAGAGTACAGAAGGGTATATGGTAAAAAGTAAGTTTCCTTTCCACTCTAGCCCTAGCCAGCCAGCTCCCTTCTGAAGAAGACACTCACTGTCAGCAGCTTCTTTTCCATTCCTCCAGAGGTATTCTAAGCACACAGAAGCAGTGTATGCATGAGCTCTTCCTCTGCCCCCATGGCCCCCGACTCCAACTGGCAGCATACTCTGTCTCCTGCTTTATAATTTACTTTTTCACAATATCATGGAGATCATTCCATTTACTTCTTCACAATGTCAATGGAGATCATTCCATTTCAGCACACATAAATCTGTCTCATTGTTCAACAGCTAAACAGGAAATAATATGGTGTGCTCAAAGATGATGTTGTTTCCAATATTTTGCTACTACTGACAATGCTGCATGAAATAATTTTGTACACTGCCTTTGGGCAACACATTGAAGAGAAGCTGGAAAGTAAATTCCTAGAAGAATTCCTGGATCATATGGTACAAACCTTTGAAATTTTGATGGAAAACATTCTTTTGAGTAAAACAAAAACAAAAATATAATAGGGAGATGAGTTACTCAAGTGCTCTATTTAGATGCTGTAATAATTATGTGGATATTCGAGTTATATAGCAAACAGCTCATGTGTTAATCATAAAAGATTGGTCACAGGAAGTATCTACATGCAGATAGTTCCTTTTATGACTTAGTTTCTAACCTTGGGGAACCAGGATAATAAAAACTAAAGGGGTCAAAAGACAGTAACAAGTACTGGTGAGAATGTTGAGAATGGGAACTCTCAGGCATTGCTAGTAGGAATGTAAAATGGCGCAGTCGCTTTGGGAAACAGTTTGGCATTTCCTCCAAATGTTAAACACAGTTACCATATGATCCAGCAATTCCACTCCTAGGTATACACCCAGGGGAATTCAAAATCTGTATCTCCGGCAGGGCGCGGTGGCTCATGAGGTCAGGAGTTCAAGACCAGCCTGGCTAAGATGGCGAAACCCTGTCTCTACTAAAAATACAAAATTAACTGGGCGTGGTGGCAGGCACCTGTAATCCCAGCTACTCGGGAGGCTGAGACAGAATTGCTTGAACCCAGGAGGCAGAGGTTGCAGTGAGCTGAGACTATGCCACTGCACTCCAGCCTGGGAGACAGAGGGAGACTCCAACTCAAAAAAAAATATATATGATATATAATCTATATATATCTATATATAAATATATATAATATATATGTATCTATATAGATATAAAATATATATATTTATATAGATATATACATATATATCTATATATAAATATATATCTATAAATATAAAAATATATATCTATATATAAATATATATCTATAAATATAAAATATATCTATATATAAATATATCCATATATAAATATATGATATATATCATATATTGTTATATATAACATATGTTATATAATATATTGTATGTTATATATTATATGTTATGGATTATATATTATATATGCTATGTATAATATATATTATATTATATATGTTTTATATA
Source organism: Theropithecus gelada (assembly GCF_003255815.1). Classification (NCBI taxonomy): domain Eukaryota; kingdom Metazoa; phylum Chordata; class Mammalia; order Primates; family Cercopithecidae; genus Theropithecus; species Theropithecus gelada. Next base: position 52,480,066 of record NC_037678.1, on the reverse strand, counting down.
TAATATAGGCGTGGAGGATTTGCTTTTCTTTAAATAATATATAATTATATATAATTATATTATATTTATATTATACAATTATATATGTAACATATTTACATATGTGTAATTAATATATATGTAATATATGTAATATAATTGTATATAATATATATATGTTATATAATATATAACATCTATAATATATATCCATCTTCAAAGGAGAAAAAATTAGGTAGCCAAAAACAAAAACTATGTCCATCCATTCCAGCAGGTGTAGATAAAAAAAAAAAAAAAGAAACTATATGTCCACTTACAAACCTCTAATATAAACATTCCTAACAGCATGATTTATAATAGCCAAAAGGTAGAAACAACCCAAATGTTCATCAACAAATGAACAAAATATGGCATATCTGTACAATGGAATATTATCCAGCCATAAGAAGAATAAAAGTATTGATAGATGCTACAGTATGCTTGAACCTTGAAAAAATTATGCTGAGTAAAGGAAGCCAGTCACAAAAGGCCACATACTGTAGAATTCCATTTTTATAATAGATATTTAGAAAAGGCAAATTCATTGAGCTAGAAAGTAGACTGATGATTGTCAAAGATGGGAAATGGGGCATGTGGGAGGGAGAATGGGGGGTGCCTACTGATGGGTATGGGGTTTCTTTTTGAGGTGATGAAAATGTTCTGAAATTAGTGACAGATGCACAATTCTGAATATAAGACCACTGAACTGTACATTTAAAGGGGTGAATTCTATCCCAATAAAGCTGTTACTAAAAACAAATACATGAGGCCTGGCGTGATGGCTCATACCTGTAATCCCAGCACTTTAGGAGGCCGAGGCGGACAGATCACGAGGTCAAGAGATTGAGACCATCCTGGCAAACATGGTGAAACTCCGTCTCTACTAAAAAGTACAAAAATTACCTGGGCGTGGTGGCGCTCGCCTGTAGTCCCAGCTACTTGGGAGGCTGAGGCAGGAGAATTGCTTGAACCCGGGAGGTGGAGGTTGCAGTGAGCCGAGATTGCGCCACTGCACTCCAGCCTGGCAACAGAGCAAGACTCCGCCTCAAAAAAACAAAACAAAACAAAACATACATACATATATATATATATATATATATATATGGAGGACACCTGGCATACCATAGCTACTCATTACAACTTCCAAAGCCTCTTTTGGAAAGAGATAAACTGAAATTCAGGGTAGCCCAAGCTGTTTCAGGTGGATAGAATATTTTCAGCAGAACTTACTGATTCATTGTTTTGTGTGTTTTTTTGAAAGTGTACAATTCAGTGGTATTTAGTGTATTGCAATGTTGTATACTGGTTCAATTCTCAGTATTTTAGAACCTGTAAATCATTAAGTTGATTAGCAAACCTATTGAGTACCCCATTTCTAGGTATTCTGGGAAGTAAGGAGGGAAGCACAGTTCTCATCCTCAAGAAACCAAAATCATTCTTAGGAAGAGAAGACATGCAGTGAAGAAGATGTCAGCATATGATGGACCTTCAGAGACAGTAAACAAAATTATCTCCGTGGAGAAATAGGATTTCTAGATTGGGTTTTCCCCAGTATTTAGCAGACACAGAACACTCTAGTTTTCATAGAAAAAAGGGATAAAGAAGTGAGTAAAAACAGATCGAACGTATATATTTTTAAAACTCCACAAAAGTACAGGGTCACAAAATGACTCAAGAAGCAACATTAAATGGTAAAGCCAATCATTCACCATGAATGTTGATGACCATCTGAGATGAGCATTAGTGTCCTAACACGTAATGAACAGTCACTTGTCCCTGTTCCAGCCGGGGCCACGCCCTGCATGTCTTTCTGCTCCCACAGTGCTAGTGCAAAGTCCTGTACACAATCAAACGAATGAACGTCGTCATCACCCTTAAACACACGCAGACACAGGACAGGTCTTGCTACATTCAGGCAGAAGCTCTCACTGCTTGTCTGAAGTGTGTGTCACAGTATGGAAATTGATTTCTTGACTCCTACATCAAGTTACTACTTGATTAGTATCTTCTATAATGGTAACAGATGAAAACTCAAAATGTAAACAAAAGGGAGACACCATGGCACAGTGGTTAAGAGCACAGGCTCTGGAGTCAGATCTGATTTGGGGGTTACCAGCTATGTGACTTTGGGCAAGAGACTTGACTCCTCTGAGTCTGTCTCCTCATCTGTAAAATGGAATGCAATTGCACCTAACAATAGGGTTTTGTGAGAGTTAAGAGACATTTCCTGAGGGTTTACTATGTGTCCTCGAAAAATGGTTGGCTGGCATTATGAAGACTAGGAACTCTCACAAATCAGGAAGTTCTGAAAGAGGCCACTTTTCCCCATCCTCATTGTCTTGGTCTTCTTTGCAAAGGCCTCTGGGTCTAGCAGTGCCTGGAATAGACCAGGAGCTGACAGGCTGGCATTAGGATACAGGTGCACGGCAGACCTGGGAGACAGTGAAGAAAAACAACAACTGGGAAGGCTTTCCAGAGTTCATTTGGAGACTAGCTTCAGGAATGCTGGCTATACCTAGGGCCTAGTTATTTGGTTAGTCCAGAGATTGTTCGGAATGACATCTGAGGGTGCAATGACCTCATACCTTACTGTCTACATTGTCATATAAATTCACACTATGAGTCTAAACAGATTTTTGCTTACCATTTAGAGGGGTTAAACAGCATCAGAGGAGGTTCAAATATATAAACTGAAACTGGTCAAAAAAGAATAGCCACATTTCAGAAAATATACCATTGGTGAGCTTTTTTTCCGTGATAAGGCTAGGATTTTTCTAAAAGGAGGCACAGTGAATTTAAGACATTGACATTTATAGCCGTAGCTCGACGCTTACTCTTGGAGGCCCAATTATCATCCCTGTCCATCTTGTAAGTGTCATGTCTTCGTCATCTTCTAGACCCCAGCTAACTGTGCCATCTCCTACTCCTTTCTGGCCTTCTTCGAGTTCTTCCAACAGTCGGAAATTGCGAGGGACTTTTACTCCTAAAATAAATGGAAAGAAATTCAAGATACCAGCAACTCCAGGGGAACTTGTAAGCCTAGCGCTAGCTGCTCATTATCGCTCCCTGGGAATAAAGATGCTAACATGCAAAAAAATCATGGGAAGTTATCACACCTCAAACTTGCCACTTATAAAGCTATCAGTATCAACCAGCACAACCAGAGGGAAGGGGCACATGGTTCTCTGACAGGTGAAATGACTAGGGCTAGATAACCAAACTTAGATACCCCACCCCCAGCCCTCGGACAAACCTTATAAGGGGCTTACATGTCTAAATGTCGATGAATTGGGGTTAACTAGTGTGAGATGAAAACCATCAATCTCAAGTGCTAACAAAGCACCTTGGAAGACAAGAGGCTGAGACTATGCTTATTTGTTGGCATGACTCTCAAACAACCTTTAGGAGGAATAGTCGCCATGGATATGGCAAATAAAAATGGTGTCCTCTTAGTCAACTAAGAGTCAATTGAAGGCACCAAGGATAAAATGTTCTATTGTTTTTCAATTATTTAAACGATAGTTTCTCTTTTAACTTACAAAAAAAGTAAAAGGGAATAGCTGGCTCTCTAATTTTTTCCCAAAAATCCCAAAGCCTGGCAAGTAGCTCTTGAAAGCAACACATGAAAACACCTCAGAGGTTCAAGACGCAGTACCGGGTTCAGGCTGAGATTTGAGCCATTTCTAGATGTCTTCCAGAACAGAATATTGGCCAGACTCTCAAGAGACAAATAGGACTAACCATGTGACTGTGAAGAGAGGCTCACTTGAGGGACCCCAAATTGTGGGAGGTGTTGCCAGTATATGCATCTCCCAAAGTGTAGGACACATGCCATTAATTTAATTGGAATAAATATTTGAGCACCTATTATACATCAGGCACTTTTCTAAGCACTGAAGAACAAGCAGTGAATAAAACAAAAATGCCTGCAGCTTACATTCTAGTAGGAGACATATAATGGACAAAAATCAATATGTAAATTATACAGTACGATAGATTCTGCTATTCTGGAGCAGGGAGTAATAGGGGAGGGGCAATACTTTCAAATGGAGTGATCGAGGAAAAGTGTTATTGCAACAGGTGTCATAACTAAAGACCTGAAGAAGGTGACAGGGCATGATTTATGGATAGCTGAGGGGAAAGTCTTTGAGACAGAGCAAACAAGTGCAAAGGCCCTAAAACAGAGGCTTGCTTAAGGTGTCAAAGGACAGCAAGGAGGCCAATTTAGCTTAAACCAAGTGAGGGATGAGACAGCAAGAGGAGATTAAGGATGCCAACTGTTACTGCGTGACATGATCTGTCCCTCAGACTGCTGTGTGAGGACAAGAGTGAAGGGTGCAAGAGCAGAAACAGCTAGGGGGATACTGCAATAGTACTAGCAAAAGGTAATACCGGCTTGGACCAGGGTGATAGCAGGAAAGTAGTGAGGAGCGGCGTAATTCTAGGCATTTGAGAGGTCTGAGCTGTGGAGATTTGCTATCAGGTTGCCTGTGAGGTGTGAGAAACAAGAGTCAACTACAGCTCCTGGGTTTTTGGTCCAAGCAGCTGAAAGATGGAGTTGTAGTGGTACGTTAGAGGACTTTAGGTGGTATGTGATTGAACACTTCGTTTTACAGTCATGTATTTATGTTTAAGAATAATTTATTTAGGGTAAGTAATATACTAACTTCCCATCCATAACAATGGTAAAAGTTTCCTTTAAAATAAATGTAAGCAAAAGAGTCAGTTGATTACAAAAAAATGTTAAATAATACTACATATGGTATTTGAAAGGAAACAGCAAAACCTACAAGCATACTTGAACTGTTTGTTTGGAAAACACTGGCATTTTCATCTGCACAGCAGCCAACTGGATTATTCAGCTACCCGGGACTGAGTCTTCTCTAGCAAACATAAAACTGAAAGACAGTGGTGACATTACAGGCAAAAAGTCAGACAACACAACTGTTGTTCAGAAAGGGTTCAATCTAAATCTTTAATGATCCTAATTAGGCTAGGGGGGAGAAGTCACTGCCTTACTACTGGTTAATTTATAAGCCTACACTAATAAAAATGAAGATCAAAAGAACATAAAATCATATTGATAGGAAGGCTAATGACTGAGGTACTTGTTCACAGATGGTGTTATGGCTGAACTGTGTTTCCCTCAAATTTATGTACTGAAGTCCTAACTCCCAGTACCTCAGAATGTGACAAAACCTGCTGACACCTTGATCCTGAGCTTCTGGTCTCCAGAGCTGTGAGAAATTTGTTAAGCCCCCACCCAGTCTATGGGATTTTGTTATGACAGCACTAGCAAACCCATACAGATGGGAAGTGACATCTTGTTTTTTCTTTTTTTTTTTTGAGATGGAGTCTCGCTCTGTCGCCCAGGCTGGAGTGCAGTGGCGTGATCTCGGCTCACTGCAAGCTCCGCCTCCTGGGTTCACACCATTCTCCCGCCTCAGCCTCCCGAGTAGCTGGGACCACAGGCGCCCGCCACCACGCCCAGCTAATTTTTTTCTATTTTTTAGTAGAGACGGGGTTTCACCATGACAGCCAGGATGGTCTCGATCTCCTGACCTCATGATTTGCCTGCCTCGGCCTCCCAAAGTGCTCAGATTACAGGCGTGAGCTACCACGCCCGGCCGATAAGTGACATCTTAAGAAGCTTTATAGAGTTGGTAAGGATACAGAACAAGATGTTAACAGTTATCTCTGGGTAAAAGAATTATGGATGATTCCCCCTACTTTCTCTATTTCCTGATTTTTTACAACAATCCCATGTTATTTGCATAACAAAAAACCAATTAGGAACCATTTCAGTTGTATCCCACACAAGAACCTACTCAGGGCCTGAGCGCCTGTCATTCCTGCTGTCCAGAAGGCTCCTTCCCCTAGGAATCCATAAGCTAAGCTCCCTCAGCTTCTTTAGGGCTTTGGTTGTCCAGCACTTCATCTCACTAAGGATCAAGTGTTCTTCTCTGAGGAGGAATCTCACTTAACAGCATTCCTTAAGTGATTAACTTTTAGTGGACAATGTTTTTAATGTTACTAAAACTTCGTCAGCTGGGTATGGTGGCTCACACCTGCAATCGCAGCACTTTGAGAAGCCAAGACAGTCGTCTGAGGCCAGGAGTTCAAGACCAGCCTGGGCAACATGGAGAAATCTCATCTCTACAGAAAAATACAAAAATTGGCTGGGCATGGTAGTGCCCACCTGTAGTCCTAGTTACTCAGGAGGCTGAGGTGGGAGGGTCACTTGAGCCAGGGAGGCAGAGGTTGCAGTGAGGTGAGAGATTGCGCCACTGTACGCCGGCCTGGGCGACAGAGTGAGACCCTGTCTCAAAAACACAAATAAATAAATAAAAATAAATAAATAAATACATTAGCTGGGTGTGGTGGTGCACACCTGTAGTCTCAGCTGCTTGGGAGACTGAGACAGGAGGACTGCTTGAGCCTGGGAGGTCAAGTCTGCAGTGAGCTATGATCATGCCACTGCACTCCAGCCTGGCAACAAAGCAAAAACCTGTCTCTTTAAAAACAAACAAAAAAAAAGATGGGGCACAGTGGCTCACACCTGTAATTCCAGCACTTTGGGAGGCCGAGGTGGGCAGATCACGAGCTCAGGAGTTCGAGACCAGTCTGGCCAGCATGGTGAAACTCTCTCTCTACTAAAAATACAAAAATTAGCCAGGCGTGGTAGTGTGCACCTATAGTCCCAGCTACTTGGGAGGTTGAGGCAGAAAAATCACTTGAACCCTGGAGGCGGAGGTTTCAGTGAGCTGAGATCACGCCACTGGACTCCAGCCTGGGTGACACAGCGAGACTTCCATCTCCAAAAACAAACAAACAAACAGACAAACAAATAAATAAATAAAAGTGTTAAGACTGCCAAATAAATGGCCAAGTATAACAGCTTCTATAGCTGAGCCTTTCATTACTGAATGGAAGCTGTATTATAGATGTGACCTCTATTTTGAGTTGCTCTTTTTGGCAAGACAAAAAAATGTGTTAGTTTCTTATGTCAGGTATTTAAATGTCAGCTGGACTATTTATAGTAGGACTATTCCTCTTGTAAATTTAAGCAAAGAACATCTCTATGGCTGAAAGGTTACCTTTTCACCTAACAATCAGATCTGATTAGGAAATCCTAACATTCAAATATCACAAGCTTGTTGCTATTAGTTTCAAAACAGTGAATTCAAGTTATATTTTTCTGATATTTAATTTTTACTTGTGAAGTAGGGCAAAATATATCAGTAATTAACCCTATACTTCCAACAGACATTTCCATTGGATTAGATATTCGATTACTTAAAACCAAGCGTGCAAAGCCCACATATACAACTGAACCAAAGAAACAGGTCAATTTATTTTAGGCTAGTATTTGGAACAGGAATTGAGATCCACAGAGGGAAAGGTCAGCTTTCTTTTGTTCCTGCATTATAGGACAATTTGATTCTGACTCAAGTTGTAAAGCCAGCACCACAAACAGTTCAATAAATGAAAAACTTTGGACTGGCCGATATCTATCTGTATTCCAACTAGGAGTTGTGATACACATATAAATATAAGAATAACTGCTATCTACTGAACAATTACAATAAACATTTATTTCATTTGAACAGCAGTTCTCAAACCTTTTGCTTTCAAGAATGCTTTATACTCTCAACAATCACTGAAGACCTCAAAGAACCTTTGTTTGTTTGTTTGTTTTGAAACGGTGTCTCACTCTTGTCACCCAGGCTGGAGTGCAATGGCGCGATCTCGGCTCACTGCAACCTCTGCCTCCTGGGTTCAAGCGATTCTCCTGTCTCAGCCTCCCAAGTAGCTGGGATTACAGTTATGCGCCACCACGCCCAGATAATTTTTGTATTTTTAGTAGAGACAAGGTTTCGCCATGTTGGCCAGGCTGGTCTTGAACTCCTGACCTCAGGTGATCTGCCTGCCTTGGCCTCCCAAGTGCTGGGTTACAGGTGTGAGCCACCGCGCCCGGTGAAGACCTCAAAGAACCTTTATGTGGGTAACATCTATTTATATTTGCCAAGTTAGAAATTAAAACCGAGAAATCTTAAAATTATTAACTCATTTAAAAGTAATCACAACAAACCATTATATGTTAAGACAAATAATAAATTTTATTAAATAACTATGTTTTGCAAAGAATAAAAGAAAATTAGTGAGAAGACGGCATGGTTTTGCAAATAATCTTGACGTCTGGCTTAAAACAACAGAGCATATGAAGAACTGAGGTGAGGGGAGAACACACATGCTATCTAAAGGGGACAGTTACTCCTTAACTCTGGCCAAATGTCTACAGGCCAGATTCTGCTCATGGACCATCATGAGCTCAGAGAATATTTAAAACTCTTTCTTTTGTCAAAAGGGCAAGTGAAGACTGGTAAACATTGTGCTATCTGGCATTGGGCAGTTAAGAACTCTGTAAACCTTTATTCAACTAAATCTTGAAGAATTTAAGTCCACAAACTAGAAAGCTCCTAAAGTAGATTGTTAATCAGAAGTGGCAAGTTGCCACCAAGTTAGTTGGTATACTAAATTATACTGTGCTAAGAGCATAAAGCTCTTGGTGAGGAAGCATTCTGGGGCTCGTGATGTTTAACATGTATAGAACTGGACTCACTCCACATTTATAAGCAAAAAAACCCCCAAAAAACAAAACAAACAAAAAGAACTACACATTTCAGAACCACAATGAAAAAAGTTTGCTAGGCTTTTTACCTGCTTGTCAAAATTTCCCTATACATAAATTATCAGTAACATATATGCACACACACCTTCTCTCAGTGTGATAATTATCCAACACTTATCCAGCACTTTGCTAGACAATCTAGGGGCTACAAACAAAATAAAAAACTGCGGTCTCCCTAATGCAGTCTAAGGTGTCAATGTAGAAACAAGATATACACAAAAGGCAATGAAATAAAACCATATCAAAACATATGAGAAACAGAATCTACCAGAGGACAGTGTTACTTAGCCTTTGAGGGGTCATAGACGTCTCTGAAATTTGACAAAAGATGAAGAGGTTGGAGCCATGTTACTACTGGACTTTACCTTACGGGTAATAGCGGGGAGCTGCAAAAGGCTTGGAGTAGGGCAAGAGATAAGGCACATCCAAGTCTCCTAGGTAATGATCAGCTTTGGGGTATGCTACTGCTAATGTCTCAGGATATAGAGCCAGAAGCATTTGCCTAGAGCAAATACTGTGACCGAACGTGTGGCATCAAACTTCTCACAGGCCTGCATGATGGGAAGTAGAAGAGATGTAGAAGATAGGGTAATTAATTCAGCAGCTCCCATTCATTTGTATGACTGTGGTGGTAGTTCGAAAAACAAAACAACAAAACAACAACAACAATAAAAACTGGCCTGTACGCAGTACTTCAGATAAGTACTTGTTGAAAATTTTTAAAATTAAGCAAAAAAGGACAAAAGGTTGGCAAACCTCATTTTCTAAAAAACAAACACAAAAGCGACCTTTTATGCGTCCTTGTATGCTCATTGTACTCTCACCAATGATCCTGGGGTGTCATGACCCAGAATCACTAACATAAGGATGCCTGGTCTACCACTCTATTTTTAAAAGGCATGTCAGGGTAATGGATATATTACACCCCACAAGTAAGAATTAGAATATATTTTAGAGAAAATTCCATAATCTCTTAGCAGAGGATTAAGAGCACAGACCTAGGATCAAGTTCTGTCTCCACAACTTTCTAGCAATCTAGCTTTGTGCCTGAGCAAGGTAAAGCAGGGATCACGGCATGCCTGCTCCACAGGTGGCAAGGGAGACTACATGAGGTAAGGTCTGGAAAGCACTTTGTATAATACCTGGCACACAGTAAGCTTGCTGCTAAATCATCTCCATCAGCAGACTGTATTATCCATGACAAAACAAAAACCAAAAACCCTCACTTGACCCTGTATCCCCCTCCAGCTATCATCTAATTTCTTTGTTCCTTAGTAGCAAAAAAACGAAAAACAGCTGTCTAGACTCCTGGTCTAGATTCTTCACCTTACCTGCACCTATTCCAATCATGCTATTCCACCTAGTCACTCAGGGGCACCAAGGAACACCCTCTAAATCCTACAGCCAAATCCCATAGTCAGTTCTCAGCTCCCACCCTATAACTGGAGTTTTGGGCAGCACCTGATCACTCCCTCTTTTTTTCTTGCTTCTCTGAGCTCCGCTTCTCTTCTCACTAGCTGCCCTGCCTCACCTCCCTGACCTCCAGACTCTGGCTGCCAGGCCTCAGGGCACAGTTCACCTTTGAGGTCTTCTGTCTGCTCCATTCTTCCAAGCAATTTTACCTACAACCAAGGCTTCGAGTAAGCTGACAACTCTCCAATTTATATTCTCAATTAACTGCCTCTTAGACATCTCCATTTAGATGCCTAATAGGCCTCTCACACTTAAAACACCTCCAAAACAGAATTCCCATGCACTGTTCCTCAAAAGACAAAAACTACCCACTCCTTAAGCTCAATATAGGGCATAAATATTGCTCCGGCCAAAAATCTTGGAGTCATGACGACAAGGCTTTCCCTTATATCCCGTATCTAACCCATTTCCAAAGCTATCCAACACCTGGTTATTTTCACCACCTCCACTGCGACCACTGTCATCCATGCCACCTCAGCCTCCTAACTGGCTATTTCATCCACCAGGCTATACTGACAGTCTATTCTCCATGATGATCCTCTTTTTTTTTTTTTTTTTTGAGACGGAATTTCGGCCGGGCGCGGTGGCTCAAGCCTGTAATCCCAGCACTTTGGGAGGCCGAGACGGGCGGATCACAAGGTCAGGAGATCGAGACCATCCTGGCTAACCCGGTGAAACCCCGTCTCTACTAAAAAATACAAAAAACTAGCCGGGCGAGGTGGCGGGCGCCTGTAGTCCCAGCTACTCTGGAGGCTGAGGCAGGAGAATGGCGTGAACCCGGGAGGCGGAGCTTGCAGTGAGCTGAGATCCGGCCACTGCACTCCAGCCTGGGCGACAGAGCGAGACTCCGTCTCAAAAAAAAAAAAAAAAAAGAATTGAGACGGAATTTCACTCTTGTTGCCCAGGCTGGAGTGCAATGGCACGATCTTGGCTCATCAAAACCTCCACCTCCCGGGTTCAAGTGACTCTCCTGCCTCAGCCTCCTGAGTACAAAGCAGTTCTCCTGCCTCAGCCTCCCAAGTAGCTGGGATTACAGGTATGCACTACCACGCCTGACTAATTTTGTATTTTTAGGAGAGACGGGGTTTCTCCATGTTGGTCAGGCTGGTCTTGAACTTCCAACCTCTCAGGTGATCTGCCCGCCTCAGCCTCCCAAAGTGCTAGGATTACAGGCTTGAGCCACCGTGCTTGGCTGACAATCCTCTTAAAGGTAAAATAGGTGCCCTAGCTCTCCTACCGGAAGCCTACTCTTGGCCTTCCGTTGTACCTGCAATCCAGCCAAACTTGTCACCTGGCCAACAGAGCCCCACCTGCTTTACCAGCATCATTTTGTGCCACTCCGCCTGGCTCCCCCATCCTCCTCCAGCCACACCAGTCCTTCCCTAAGTTTCTGAAGAGGCATCCTCATTTCCTGCCTTTGCATTTGTGAGTCCCTCACCCTGGAATTCTCTGTGCCAGAGCTGGGAATGGCTGACTGGTTCCCTTGTCCTCATCCAAGGGTCTAACTGTCCATTCCCTTATCTTGCCTTATTTTTCTTCATAGTACTCACTGCCACTCGACATTGTAAATATATTCATTTCCACTTTATTGGTTGTTTCTTGTCTGTCTCCCATCTGAACTTAAGCTCCATGAGAGTACAACTTCGTCTGTTTTGTTCACTGCTGAATCTCCAATGTCTCAGGGTGCTTTGCCCTCTAGAGTAAGCACCCAAATACTTATTGAAAGAATTAATGAATGACTAGGTATTAGCTAGGAATAGTATTTCAGAATGAACAATGCTCAATGTCACAAAATTCTAATTCTGGTTTATTCTTGAAAATACAAGAGAGAAACATTCACAGTATCATTATCTGGGAGTCTAACATGATAAGGATTATCAAAGGGGCTTAGTATGAATTTTAAAACCCAAGAACAGTTATATGTTAAGAGGCAGAGTCTCACTCTGTCACCCAGATTGGAGTACAGTGGTGTGATTTTGGCTCACTGCAACCTCAGTCTCCTGGGTTGAAGTGTTTCTTGCACCTCAGCCTCCCAAGTAGCTGGGATTACAGGCACCCACCACCACAGCCAGCTAACGTTTGCATTTTCAGTAGAGACGGGGTTTTACCATGTTGGCTAGACTGGTCTCGAACTCCTGGCCTCAGGTGATCCGCCAGCCTCGGCCTCCCAAGGTGCTAGGATTACAGGCATCAGCCATCACGCCCGGCCTGAATATAATAATTTTAAAAGCTATAAAGCTTAATTAGAAACCAGATGGTCAGGAAAGGTCCTCTCAGAGCCCCCAGTCCCATACACCTTTACTGCCACACAGGCCTGTGAGGTACTTTTTCTTTACATTTTATTTTCTTCCTTTTTTATTGTCTGACTCACTCTCTAAGTTTCTCAAGTCAGAGCTGTGACTCATTCAATGCCGCCTCCCCAGAATCTGGTATGCTGTCTGGCATATAATGATATCAATAAATGTTTTCTGGTTGAAGAAATGGCAGTATCAGGCCAGGCGTGGTGGCTCACGCCTGTAATCCCAGCACTTTGGGAGGCTGAGACAGGCGGATCACAAGGTCAGGAGATCATCCTGGCTAACATGGTGAAACCCTGTCTCTACTAAAAATACAAAAATTAGCAGGGTGTGGTGGTGGGCGCCTGTAATCCCAGCTACTCGAGAGGCTGAGGCAGGAGAATTGCTTGAACCTGGGAGACAGAGGTTACAGTGAGCTGAGATCGCGCCACTGCACTCCAGCCTGGCAACAGGGCGAGACTCTGTCTCAAAACAAAAACAAAAACAAAATCAAAAACAAAAAAAGAAATGGCAGTATTTCCTACTGTAAACTCTAACCTACCGGTCCAAATTATTGGACAATGTTGCCATATAATTGACATTGGTTTTTTATTTTGAGAGAAGTAGAATTTGGTAACTATTTTTATTTTTATTTATTTTTACAGATGGAGTCTTGCTCCATCACCCAGGTTGGAGTGCAATGGCGTGATCTCAGCTCACTTCAACCTCCACCTTCCTAGTTCAAGCGATTCTCCTGCCTCAATCTCCCAAGTAGCTGGGATTATAGACACGCACCACCATGCCCAGCTAATTCTCATTATGTTTAGTAGAGACGGGGTTTCACCATGTTAGCCAGGCTGGTCTCAAACTCCTGACCTCAAATGATCCACCTGCCTCAGCCTCCCAAAGTGCTGGGATTACAGGCATGATCCACTGTGCCCCACCTAGTTTTATTTTTAATGAATGAGAATTTCAGGGAAACTTACAATTTTTTTTAAATGAGGGAAAACTGGTGTCTCACCCAAACCACACAAGTGAAAGAATTCTTCACTATAAAATGAACTTTGTTTCATAAAATATGTATGAAAGCAAGTTACTAATATTTAAAACCTTTTAAAAACTGCATACAAATACATCAATATTTTCTACAAAACAAAAGAGCATTTAATTCCAAATGGCCTAACCATACCGTAGTTACAGAACTTCATGGTCTACTCCGGGGACATAAGTCCAAATATTGTTGGAATTCAGAGATCCTGCAGACTTCAGGATGTATCAGTGACAACTGAAAAGCTTATCCTATTCTAAATAGAGAGTTTAAATTAAAAATCATGGTACATTAAACAAAACATTTTAGTGAATATATTACAAAATTAAACCCACATATGCCAAACAACAGAAGCATAACAGATGAGAAAACCCCAGAATACTCTAACACATGTTTTGGTCCTCTAGCACTTTAATCAATTGAATCAACATAAATTTTAAGATTCCCAATATTTCTCTGTGAATCTGACACCAAAAAGGCAGCTGGAGAAATAGCATCAAGTGACGATATGGAAGACATAAAAATGGACTCTTACAGGCCAGGTGCGGTGGCTCACACCTGTAATCTCGGCACTTTGGGAGGCCGAGGCAGGAGGATCACCTGAGGTCAGGAGTTTGAGACCAATCTGGCCAACATGGTGAAACCCCAGCTCTATTAAAAATACAAAAATTAGCCAGTTGTGGTGGCACATGCCTGTAATCCCAGCTACTCAGGAGACTGAGGCATGAGAATCACTTGAACCCGGGAGGTGGAGGTTTCAGTGAGCTGAGATCATGCCATTGTACTCCAGCCTGGGCAACAGGGACTCATCAAAAAAAAAAAAAAAAGAACTCTTATAATCTTGCAAAACCAAGAGAACTACAGGCTCTATGATAGCTAGGAGGTACACTAGGAAAATCTATAGCTAATGATAAGTATAATCAAATAGACTGTGACTATTAAAAAGTGAACTATGAAAATGTTAAGAAAACTTCACCAAGGTGCTAAAATATCATAGTAATTCAAGACTTTTTGAAGAAAATATTTGTTCCTATTATTTCAGAAGTATTCTTTCCAGAAGGCTTTTTCCTGGATCTGTGTCAGTATCAAAAGTCAGCTGGTTATTCTCTTAGCAAAATATAAACTTAAAAGTCAGCAGTTGCAGGATATTGCAAAGAAAATATGGCAACCAGGTTTAAAAAGCATGAATAGTTGATAGAGCTTTATACCATGTCACAGTAAAACATTTAATGTAGTAATCTGAAACACAGCAACATATTAAAATATTTGTGGCACAAAAAGGATTCTGAAGTCCTTTAAAACATCTTTTGGGAAAATCATGGCCACCAAGGAGCAACTATCCCAGCATGTCAATCTTGGAAAACCCTGGCCTAGGTCTTGAATTAAAATGGTAGAACTGGCTGGGCGTGGTGGCTCACACCTGTAACCCCAACACTTTGGGAGGCCGAGGTGGGTGGATCACCTGAGGTCAGGAGTTCGAGAATAGCCTGACCAACATGGAGAAACCCTGTCTCTACTAAAAATACAAAATTAGCCAGGTATGGGGGCACATGTCTGTAATCCCAGCCACTGGGGAGGCTGAGGCAGGAGAATCGCTTGAACCTAGGAGGCAGAGGTTGCAGTGAGCCAAGATTGCACCATTGCGCTCCAGCCTGGGCAAGAAGAGCAAAACTCTGTCTCAAAAAAAAAAAAAAAAAAAAAAAAAAAAAGTAGAACCTCAGAGGTTTCTCCTGAAAAGAAAGCTGCTAGATAAAAATGGTTTGGTTGCCCATTCAGGGAAGACAGTGAACTGAGCTAGGAATCTGATGCTGCTCCCACTTCAGAAAATGAGGAGGTATGGAAGGTGATGCACTGGGATTCAACGTCCTTGAAAACTGGACATAAAGCCAAAATCAAGTAACTTTTATTTCTGAGCAACCGGCCAAGTGTAGTCTGGCTGTCTAGTTAGCCTGCCCAGGAGATCTTTTTTTCTCCTTCTCTAGAGCAATGGTTCTCCAAGTTAGTCCTCAGACCTGCAGCCTGGACCTCATCTGCGAACTTGCTAGAAATGTACATTCTCAGGCCCCCAGACCAGAATTCCTGAATCTGAAACTCCAAAGGTGGGCCTAAGAATTTGACAAGCCCTCCAGGTGACTCTGAGGTATACCAGTTTGGGATGCATTGCTCTAGGGGAATTCTAGGGGAAGAATTAGTAGCAATGTGTCATTCTTTACAGTCCAACGATGTGACAACAGCTGGTGACAGAATACAAGACCTTATGCTCTTCTGCTGCTAGGGTCAGTGACCAAGGCCAAGCATCATTTTCTTTGACAAGGGGGGAAACAAGATGTGGGAAATGAGTCAGGACAACTGGAGAAGGGGAGGAGGACGGTTAATTCTATGATCAAGTACCTCTATAAATACCACCAAACAAGAATAAGAGGTTTAGTTTTTTGAAAGGCTGAATAGCCACTTTTGCTTCCGCCCTATCAGATACACTGTTTCTCCGCAAATTGCCAAATGTATCCATTTGGCTACATCAAAGAGATCCTGAATTAACTCACTGCAACATTCACAAATATTTACTGAGTACTTACTATTTGGTCCAGAACTGTGCTCGTGCTAGGGACACAGCAGATGGGACAGAATCTTGCCCTGGTGAAAAGGCATAGAAAATATGCAACAAAACAACACTTCAGGTAAGGTTAAGTGCTTTAGAGAAACAGAGCAAAACAAGAAGCTGTGACAATGACTGAAAAACTATATTGAATGGAGTGCTCAGGGATGGCCTCTCTGGGTAGCTGTGACCTGAAGAACAGCAGTCAGGTCCATGAAGATCTGGGGACAGAGCAAGATCAGAGGTGTATATGATACCACATGAAGTCACGGCGGCAGGGCCTTGTGGGCCGTGGAAAAGGGATGGGTTATTCAGTAATAAGAGCAGTGGGAAGGGCTTTCTGAAGGGGAGTGGCAGTTTCTGTTTTATGTCTGTGAAAGATCATTCTGTCTCCTGTATAGAAAGTGGAAAGGCCAAGACTGAAAGCAAGAGGCTTTTTCCATCTTCCAGGCAAGAGAAAGATGGTTCTGGTTAGACTAGGATGACAAGAGTGGAGACAGAAAGGAGGATTTAGCATTTAGTTTGGGGTTACACCTACTGGACTTGTGACAGGGTGGATGTGAAGATGAGGAAAGACTACTACTTGAGAGGCCATTGCTATCTACCCACGAATAGGCTAAACAGCCAAGGCAGAAACAACAACAGACATGCCAATGGCTGAAGATGCTTGCAGGCCTACCTCAGAGAATAGGAAATGGGGGCTGGAAGAACGATCATCCTGGCCAAGAGCACGTGTCCTGAAGCAACACCGTCCCAGAGCACCCAGGCTCTGCACCTCAGGCTAGTCACTCCTCTCCTGGCCTGTTTCCTCACCTTCACAATCGATACAGCCCTTCACAGTGGTCTGCTGTGACAAGTGAGATAATGTAGTTAATACAGTGTCTAGCAGTTAGTTAACCCTAGGAGTGCAACTTAAAAAGAAGTTTGATGGCTTGCATGTAAATAAGGATGAGGAACTACTTTGTACATGCCATGATGGGGCTCCAAGCCCAAGAGTTGTGAGTTATTCAGTATAAAATATAAGCAAGAACTTCCTTAAAAAAGGACCTCACTCTCCTTGGACAGCACATAACCCAGAAGAGGACAAACAGTGGCCAGAGATGCTACAAAAAGAGTTCCTGAAATGGGTAGCAGCAGACATTTCTTACTAAAGCCCTTTCTCTCTCCAAGATTAAACATTCCAAGACCTAGGAAGAACATATCCCTAAATCCATGCCTTTTCCTTTTCCTTCCTAAGGTACTGGAGTAGGCTGGGGAGGTAACGGGAGATAAAAATGCCTGGGCTCTAGTCAGAGCATCACCAGTCTCCCTTGGCTTTGGCTCCTCCCTCAGTAATGTGGATGGATACTGCCCCTGGCTGGTGACCAGGCTGTGGAGAGTTAGATGAGACAACATCACAGGTGAGTCAAAGTCCATGGGACACTCTAAAGCACTATCAACAATATAACAGTAATAATATTCAAATATTTACTTTGCAAAATGTGCTACTCTGAACTTCATTGTGCCCCTTCAAAATTAAGCAGAGGATTCCTGACTTCATATTTTGTATTCTACTTTTATCAAATTTCTACAGAGCTACAATTTGGGGGGAGGTGGGAGGGACAGAGATATGAAGAGAAAAGAGAATGTGGTGGGGGAAATAGAGTGGTTTTAAGTTAATGTGAAGGGGGAAAATCATGATCATCAAAATTAACCTTGGTAATCCCTTAAGAAAATAATAGCTGGCGGCCCGGCGCGGTGGCTTATGCCTGTAATCCCAGCACTTTGGGAGGCTGAGGAGGGCAGATCATGAGGTCAGGAGTTCGAGACCAGCCTGACCAACATGGAGAAACCCCAACTCTACTAAAAATACAAAAATTAGCCGGGTGTGGTGGCGTGTGCCTGTGATCCCAGCTACTCAGGAGGCTGAGGCAGGAGAATTGCTTTAACCTGGGAAGCGGAGGTTGCAGTGAGCCGAGATTGCACCACTGCATTCCAGCCAGGTGACAGGGCGAAACTCCGCCACACACACACACACAGAGAGAAACACAAAAGCTTGCACTAGCCCAACAAAGTCAGTTTCCCCTCTATCACTGGGGCAGGCTACTATTTCTTTGGCTGAGCACAATATGAGGCTGTTCTTTAAATGTAGGGCCCATGTTGTAAAAAAGGCACTTAATTACAATTGGCATAAGATGTTCACACAGTGAGACACAAGGGAACTGAGAAAAACTAAGGGACTGTGAGTTTTCATCCATTTCCAGCTCTCTCTGAGGAAGACCCTCGAATGGAAGGGAAGACTAATCTCTGCTGCCCACATGGTTAAGGTTTTTTTTTGTTTTGTTTTTTGTTTGTTTTTGAGACGGAGTCTCGCTCTGTCGCCCAGGCTGTAGTGCAGTGGCGCGATCTCGGCTCACTGCAAGCTCTGCCTCCCAGGTTCACGCCATTCTCCTGCCTCAGCCTCCTGAGTAGCTGGGACCATAGGCACCAGCCACCACGCCCGGCTAATTTTTTGTATTTTTAGTAGAGACGGGGTTTCACCGTGTTAGCCAGGATGGTCTCGATCTCCTGACCTTGTGATCCACCCGCCTCGGCCTCCCAAAGTGCTGGGATTTACAGGCGTGAGCCACAGCGCCCAGCCTTATGGTTAAGTTTTTATAAGTTGAATGTGCATATGAGGCCACTCCGATGTATGCAAATTTAAAATCATGCCCCACCAGGGCTTAACACTCTGGCACTTACTTTCTGATTAAATGTCAGGGAAGCCCGTGGGCTGCTAAGTGAGAGGAAGGGCCTGGCAACCAAGGGCCACTATTTGATGTGCTGCAATCCTGGCCAAGGCAGGAGGAAGTCACCTGTCATAACATGGGGATTCTGAGGATCTGTGGTGGGCTTTTCACAGTTCCACCCTCTAAAACATATGTAGATATCACACATTGCAGAACCAAAGGAAGTGGGAAGGCGGTGTAGCCAAATGCTGAAAGCAGTGACCATAAAAAACTAAGTTCAGCCCTTACAGGAACTCAAAGGCTTCACAGCTGTTTCCTGGCAACCAGAAGCACAGATTAATCAAGAGCCTCACTCTAAACTTGACTAAGGAAGGCCTCAGGGCCCTGACCACACCTGGAAGAATTCTCAGGGTTAGAAAGCAGGGAGGCCTGTACACTCATTTTAGTTTAACCCAAGTAAGGTCTGCTTAGCACCCTGCACTCTTTTCACTGCCTAGGGACTCTTAGCACCCTGCACTCTTTTCACTGCCTAGGGACGAAGGTCAGATCTTGCCATACTCCTCGTTTTAAGACTCTTATTTATTCATTCAACAAATATTTACTGACTGCCTACTTCATACCAGATACTTGTTTGATGGCTTCCCCTCACACCAAGTCAAATCCAAAGCCATGTCTCTCCAACTCATCTCTTTAACAAGCCTTGCTTGCACACTAAGGCCTTTTATCCTGTTCTTTCAACATGCCAAGCTCAGTCCCACCACAAGGCCTTTGCACTCACAGTCCACCCTCTCTCCTACCTGTGACACTGTAGGGTTGGCGCTTTCCATTATTCCCCTCAGTTGAAATGTCACTTTCTCAGAGAAGCCTTCCCTGACCACCTCTCCAGACACTCTTTATCATATCACACAATTTCCTCCATAGCACTTACTGCTATCTGAAATTGTCTTATTTACCCCTTAACAGCCTTCTCTCCTTGACTCGAATGGAAGCTCCCAAAGGACACAGACTATGTCCGTTTTGTTTGCTATCTACAATGGGACATAATAGGCCCTCAGTAAATATCTGTTGAATAAACAGACAAAAAGAATTTTGGGAAGTCCATTTTAGGGCACCTCAAAGCCTGTTCTATGTTATCTAAACCATGCCAAATGCTCTTGTATTCCACTAGAGAGCAGCTGACATTTTATCTGATCGCCATAGCCATTTACGAAGCACTCACTTTTTAACTGTCAGGGTCTCCAGAAGTTAGAATCGGGCAGCTGTTAACTCAGATTGTAGGTAGCCAACCGAGTGACTGCAAGCAGCGCTGAGCTGCAACAGCACCTTATTGCTGGCTACCGCCAGCACACTGGGCCCCTTGCTTCATTACGACCTGGTACGAGTGTTATTCTGGTGAGAAGTTTCCCCCAGCAGTCTGGCCTGACTCAGAATCTCTCTTCTGGGAGTGCCTGGGGCAGCGTCTTGGTAAATGAATTGACTCAGCACTGTTCCAGCTGAAACCAAAATCGAGTAAAAGGATTCATGGTCTCCACTATGCTGCAAGAAGACCCCACTGTTTTAAATGCAAAAGGCAGCAGCTTCTGGTGGGTCACTTCAGTCAGATCCCCCATATTCAATTTCTTTTATTCTCACCCCAACCATCAGACAAGTATGGCTCCTTGAGACCGCAGAGGAGCAACACTGTAAAGAATTTCCCTCACCCTATTTCTCATGGATCACCAATTCCTTCCCAACACTGCCCCTGCTGTGGCCTTAAATACCCCTGCTGTACTCAGGTTCGTGTCCCTGCAGCCCCACAGTGGGGAACACTGTGGTCCTGTTTGCTTCCTCCATCAGAGGTAACCCATCTTCACCCCATCTGAGAGCACCTCCTTGGCCAACTTCACTGCCAGGCACCCGAGGGTGCAGCCTCACCCAAGAGTTTCCATTTCATCTATTCACCTCCCTACTCCCATCAGCCAGTGGGGAACTTCTGAGCTGAACCCACATATCTGTCCCAATTATCAAAGGAGTGGATGAGAGTGAGCGTCTCCACAGAAGAGACACTTCTAGGATATGCTTCCCTCACTCAATTCAAAAAGAGGAGACTTTTCTCGTTTACAAGAAACATCTCTGGAACCCGACCTTTTCCACTAACTCATTTCAGGGGCTTCCCTCAGTTGAATCCCCACTCCCAAAGAGACATCCTCGGGATTCCCAATTCACCTGTTCTTCCTCATTCAATATCAGAGGCTTCCACCAATTGCCCCACTCGGACCTATCCCCTGAAAGCGAAATTGGAGCAATCCATCTGTATCCTCAAATAGGAGACTGGTAATGATGGGGTCATTTCACTATCACTGCAATCAAGTCCCTGTGGCATTTGAATCCTTTCCCCTCCGCTCTCACTTATCATGCGGAGATTCCCTTAATTCTCCCCAAAAGCAGCCGCTCCAAGGCTCCTCCTTTCTAGTCAACACAGCTATTTCCTCGGCTAACCCCATCTCTAAAACTAACGCCGGAGCCGTCCCCTCAACCAATAGGGGATCCTCTCGAGTCACCCCCTCAGGATCCCGTTTCTTCCTCCCATCCAGCTTGAGGGGCTCCTCTGATGTCCCCTCCAGACATCCCAAGGCCCCCCCTCAGCCGCACCCCTGGCACCCAGTATGGGACTTCCATCCGCTGTGGGGCGCCTCCTCCTCTAAGGAACCCCTTGGTCGCCCCTTAAGAGTCGCCAGTCCCGGTCTCCTCAGGAGTGCCTTGGAGCTCGCTCCTCGCCCACTCCGGCTCCCCCAGGTAGCGCAGCGGGGCCCTCACGCCTCCCGGGGGAGCCTTAAGGCCTCGCCGCGCCGCCCACAGGCCCCTCAGCCCCCCGCCCGTGCTTCCGGCCACCGCCTGCCGGTGGCTGCAGCGGAGCCCACCGGACAGAGGCGGCGCGGGGACCCTGGCCCCCCTGCAGGAGCCTTTGAGAGTCCCCAGCCCCCGGCCCAAGCCCATGCCCCTTCGGCCGGCCGGGCCCGGCGCCCCCGCTCACCCGAGCCCGTGGTGGCTGCCATCTTGCGTCGCTGTTGCTTGAAGGCCGGCCCCTTCTTCACCCCCCACCCGTCCCCTGGCCCTGATGCGCAGGCGCGCGCGCACGCACAGACGCCGCCGCTGACGCCCGCTCCGGAGACCTGCGCGACCCGA
The DNA here is from genome assembly GCF_003255815.1 of Theropithecus gelada. NCBI lineage: Eukaryota > Metazoa > Chordata > Mammalia > Primates > Cercopithecidae > Theropithecus > Theropithecus gelada. The sequence goes on along the minus strand of NC_037678.1, from coordinate 52,458,090 downwards.
GGCCGGGGAGGCTCTTTTCCTTCCCTTTTAGAGAAAGGAAATATCTGCGTGCTCGAGGGCTCAGCAACCTGCAAGTCCCCCCACATCGGGTGCGAGGGAGGTTGTGACGTGCTTAGTGAGAAGGGCAGGGGTGACTAGGCTTGGGAAGGCGCGATTGTGAAAGAAAAAGAAAAGATAGCTTCAAACAAAAGCGCCGAATTCACTTGGGGCTTTTTCCTGTCTAGTTCCTATCTAGATCCTCACCACATCTCCACAAGGTCAGAATTAATGTGAAAAATGCAGCCGAGAGAGATTAAACGATTTATCTAAACTCAGCTGTTAAGTGGCAGAGACAGACAGAATTTTAACCTCCAGGTTCAAATTTGAATTTGAATCGTCGCCCTCCAGGTCAGATGATCTGGCTTCTAGGATTGATGCTCCCTGGCCAGAGAAGGCTTGAAGTGGGTGCAGCTAAATGATTTGGGGGCAATAAGGTGGCAGGGAAAACATTTGCTAACCATCTGCCCAATTCATTCATTCATTCATTCGTTCGTTCATTCATTCATTCAACCAAACAAACATTAAGCACCTACTATGTACCAGACACTGTGCTAGGAGCTGGGGATGGATAGACATCTCTGAAGAAGCAAATCCTTGCTTTCAGGGGCTCACATTCTAGTCATAGATAGCAAGTAAATAAACAGGAAACTACAATTCTGATAGGCTAGAGATAAACCAAGAAAAGGGCAGCGGAGGATGGTCAGGAAAGGCCTCCTAACGTGGTCGTATTTCAACAGAGACCCTACCAATGAGGAGGTAGAGGGAACAGCTTGTGCAAAGGCCCTCAGGAAATATTTTTGCAAATAAACCCAAGAAGTTACTCCTCCTATATTATAAATTGTCTGAGAAGCCCTTATATGGATGTAGACCCTGAAGCTGAGACAGGTGAAGGGACTGGCTTAAGGTCACAGAGCAAAATACTGGCAGAAGGACTAGGACTCTAAACAAAGAGGGACAAGGAAGCTGGAAGCCCTCACCCAGCACATCCAATTCATCACCTTTGTCTGACAACAATGCCTACTCTGCATCTCTCCTGCTCCATTCACTTCTCCACTCAGGACAAGCTGTCTTTATCTCCTACTTGGAAGACCCCGGCAGCTTACATTCTCTCCCCCATGGTCCATTCTCCATATGGACCAACATCTGCTCAAAACGCCCTCCAGCTAAAGCCTTCAGTGGCTCCCCATTCCCTCTGGATAAAATACAAACTCTACAAGTTGAGTGACCATAGATTATCACCTAATGAGGACACTCATCAGATTAAAAGAGGACCTATTATAATCTCACCAGGGCAAGTGGAAACCAGGGCTCTCCAGGGCAAACCAGGATGCCTGGACACCCTGTGCACAAGGCTTTGCATCCAGGGCTGGGACGAGGATGGGGCCATCAGATTTAACGGGGCTTTCACTCAGGTCCTGACTCTGCACTTGTACAGCCCTGCAGGTGAGTGACTCCTTAAAATCTGCACCCTAGGGCAGGGCGTAGTGGCTCATGCCTGTAATCCCAGCACTTTTGGAGGCAGAGGTGGGCGGATCACCTGAGGTCAGGAGATCCAGACCAGCCTGGTCAACATGATGAAACCTTGTCTCTACTAAAAATACAAATTAGCTGGGCGTGGTGGCAGGCGCCTGTAATCCCAGCTACTCGGGAGGCTGAGGCAGGAGAATCGCTTGAACCCGGGAGGCAGAGGTTGCAGTGAGCCGAGATCGCGCCATTGCATTCCATCCTGGGCAACAGAGAGAGACTCTGTCTCAAAAAAAAAAAAAAAAAAAAAAAAAAAAATTCTGCACCCTAGGTCCCTCACTTGCCTCATCATAGCCTTGGCACAGCCTGCGCCTCTGAGACTTTCTGTACCTCTGCAGCGACACTGGCCCTTTGCAAGCCCCCTGGAACGCAAGGCCTCTCCCACTTCAGGGGCTTTGCTTGTGCTGTCTCCACTCTTCAGTTCTCAGATCCAGCACCACCCCCTCAGGGAAGTCTTCCTCGATTCCTTCAACCACGTCAAATTCAGCTGTAATTAGCTCTCAAAGTGCCAGCACTGGCTACAGGTGAAGCAACTTGACTTTTCGTGTATCATGTGATACAAGTTTGCTTTGGGGAGCACAGAAAATACTTGCCCTGGACTTGGGGTCACTGTAAAGCATCAGTAGCAGGTGGAAGCATTTGGGTTTCTAAGGTGGACTCACTTTTGCAGTTAAATTTTCTAGGTTCAAGTCTTCCTTCATCACTCAGTGTGCTTTGTGACTTCAGGTAAGACGCTTGAACCTCTCCTGGTATCAGTTTCCCCTTCTATGAGGATAGCAGTGTCAACCTCATAGGATTGCTGTGGAGATAAAATGCTTTCCTAAAACCCCTTGGCACAGGGAGGAGGAAGGGACACTAGAAGCGCTGATATTTACCAAGCCGTTACATCCAGTTTTTAATCCTCACAACTCGATGCAGCAACTCCTGTGACTATCCCCGTTTTAGAGATGAGAAAACAGACTCAGAGCTAACAGGTGGAGGATGAGGATTAAAACACAAGCCTTTTATCCATGATGCCCGTAAATGTCTACTCGCATGGATTCCTTGGCTCTTGTAGGAAACTTCTTGCAAGTAAAATTGACAATAATAATTACCGTGCAGAGCTCATCGCAGGAAGAGGTTAAGCGAGACAGCCCGAGGCATGCTGGTTATTGTAGGCTGGCGTTGGCGCGGTGCCTGGTGGGAGTTATAGTACGTCCCGCGCACACGCCCCCTCGAAGAGGCTCTGCCCCATTCCTGGACGTCACAACCGGTCCCCAGAGCGGGATTCCTCCCGGCGCCTGCGCCTGGTCGCCGCTGTGCGCTTGAGCTGATAAACTCAGCTGATGGGGATAAGAGTCTTGTTTCATCGGATTTTGGGGAAGATTAAAATGGTTAATAAAACTAGAGAATTTAGAAAAGCGCTTGGCACTAAGTGCAATATAAGTATTAGCTGCTATTATTACTTAATCCTCAATGACCCTTGCAAAGTAGCTGTTACCATTTCCATTTGTGAGATGAGAAAACTGAGGCTTAGAGGAGTTAGATGGCTTTTCCAAGGTCACACAAGGAAGGAGTAAAATCAGTTCTGGAATCCAGTTTTCTTTATCCTGTGTCACCTGCTGACTCTCCTGTGATGAGGGAGGTGGAGCCTGGGAGGTTTTGAGCAAAATGTGGGCAGGTTTGCCTTTTTGCAAAGTGCATCGTGCTGCCATGAGGAGACAGGGTGAGGACACCCAACTGGGCAGCAGCAATATTGGTGGCAGGGAACCCAGAGAGGTGTGTTGGGCACTGTTTACTGCCAGTCCAGTTGCCATGTCCCCACACGGCGGGGTGGGTGTTTGGAAACTTTGCCTCCCCTCATAAAAGCTGAAGAGAAGGTTGGGCGCCCTGGCTCACGCCTGTAATCCGAACACTTTGGGAGGCCGAGGCGGGCGGATCACCTGAGGTCAGGAGTTCGAGACCAGCCTGGCCAACATGGCAAAAACCCGTCTCTACTGCAAATACAAAAATTAGCTGAGAGTGGTGGCTCTGCTTTTAATCCCAGCTACCTGGGAGGCTGAGGCACGAGAATCGCTTGAACCTGGGAGGCAGAGGTTGCAGTGATCCAAGATCACGCCATTGCACTCCAGTCTGAGCGATAGAGTGAGACTCTGTCTCAAACGAACAAAAAAGCTGAAGAAAAAGCCTATTTTTGTCCCCTTTCCTCCTTCCTACCATATGAGGTTGTAATGATTAGAACCAGAATCCTGGGTGATATCGCTGAGCTGCTGAAGGAATCGCGGGGCTGCCCACCTGCAGACTTCTGAAGACGTGAGATAATGTGCCTGTTGCTTAAGTTGTTCTTAAAGGTAGGTTTTTGTTACCTACCACCAAAAAGCATACCTCATCGATACAGGAAGCTGATGCAGTGGTTCAGTTGAGAGGCATATAGACCTGACTGTTCTGCAGTGTTCATTCATGAACTCTGTTCTCAAGTGAGAGACCACTAGGGCTGGTTTGGAATCTCAGGGATGTGAAAGGCATGAGTAGTTTGAAAAAGTATATTCGAAAGGTGGAAAATCAAAAATTATATAATGTTATCCACAACTTCATATTTCCTATTTATAGTTAAGGAAAACCCCCAACCTCTTGCTATAGTTTTTGTAACATAAGCTACAGAAAGTAAAGCTGACAAACTGTTGACAGGAAGGGCTGTGGACTTGCAGAAGACAGAGAGGATAATCCCTGGGAAGGGATGTGTGGTTAACAGGGTGTGTGATGAGGCCAGGCATGGTGGCTTACACCTGTAATCCTAGCACTTAGGGAGGCTGAGGCGGGTGGACCACCTGAGGTCAGGAATTCGAGACCAGCCTGGCCAACATGGTGAAACCCCGTCTCTACTGAAAATACAAAAATTAGCCAAGCGTGGTGGCTCATGCCTGTAATCCCAGCTACCGGGGAGGCTGAGGCAGGAGAATCGCTTGAACCTGGGAGGCAGAGGTTGCCGCAGCACTGCACTCCGGGCTGGGCAACAGAGCGAAACTCCATCTAAAACAAACAAACAAAAAAACCCCAACAGGATGTGTGATGCATTTGCTAGTGAAATTCTATGGCATATATGTGGAGTCATGGTTCCCTGAGGTGTGTCTAGCCATAGCGCTGAGACATCTTATTTAATGTCTGATGTAGTTTTGAAATATACAGTCAAAAAGAGGTGGGAGTGGGTGGGCAGGGGGCCTTGGTGCACTTCATTAACTCACTCTATCAATGGACATCTCAGTTGTTTCCATTGGCTTCTTCTGATACAATTTTTGTAATGTCTGAATTTTGTATTATATGTTACTTTTGTGGTCAGGGAAAAAGGAATGAAAACCAGAGGTTTGAGGCGGGGAGGCAGGGGAATAAAAAGGATGTTTCCTTAATTTATAAAGAGCCCTTGCAACTCATTAAGAAAAAATAACTCAAAGATGACAGTTATAGCAAATATTTATTGAGCATTTGCCATATTCCAGGAACATGGTATTTTGCATATAATAATGTATTTAATCTTCACACCTATCCTATAAGGTAGGTACCATTATTATCCCCATTTTGTAGATGAGGAAACTGAGACACAGAATGGTTAAGTAACTTGCCCAAAGTCACAGGCTTGTAAGTGGCAGAACTGGGATTGGAATCCTACACTTTTAACCACTACTACCCTGTCTTGCAAGAAAAATAAGAAAAGGGCATGAACAGATGAGGAAATGCAAATGCATTTTAAACTCACAGTAAGATGCCCAATCTCACACAACATATTGTATTTCAGTGATTTGAAGATACACGTTTTTACTTTTTTTCTTTTTTTTTTTTTGAGACAGAGTCTCACTGTGTCGCCCAGGCTGGAGTGCAGTGGCATGATCTCAGCTCACTGCAACTTCCACCTCTCGGGTTCAAGCAATTCTCCTGCCTCAGCCTCCCAAGTAGCTGGGACTACAGGCGCCTGCCACCACGCCCAGCTAATTATTATTATTATTATTATTGTTATTATTTGTATTTTTAGTAGAGACGGGGTTTCGTTATGTTGGCCAGGCTGGTCTTGAATTCCTGATCTTGTGATCTGCCCGCCTTGGCCTTCCAAAGTGCTGGGATTATAGGCGTGAGCCACCGCACCCAGCCACATTTTTACACGTGAACATCTCTGAAATCAGGATGCATCTTAGAATCAGTGACATCTTAGAATCAATGAAATACAGTAAGAGAAATGCAAATTAAAACCACCTATCAGATTGGCAAAGAACAAAACATTTGATAACATGCTGTGTTGGCAAGGGTGTGAGGAAACAGGGACTCTGAAAACTTGTGAACTTAAACCGGCATGGCCTCTGGAAGACAATTTGGTATGCACTATCAAAATTTAAAACACACTTGTGGTTCAAGCCTGTAATCCCAGCACTTTGGGAGGCTGAGGCACGAGGATTGCTAGAGCACAGGAGTTTGAGACCAGCCTAGGCAACAAAGCAAGACCCTCGTCACTAAAAATAATAAAAAAAATTAGCCCAGCATGGTGGCATCCACCTGTAATCCCAACTACTTGGGATGGGAGGCTGAGGGAGGATAGCTTGAGCCCAGAAGGCAGAGGCTGCAGTGAGCTGGGATTGCACCACTGCACTCTAGCCCAGGTAATAGAGCAAGACCTTGTCTCAAAAAAAAAAAAAAAAAAAAAAGGCCAGTTGCAGTGGCTCATGCCTGTAATCCCAGCACTTTGGGAGGCCGAAGTGGGCGGGTCACGAGGTCAGGAGATCGGGACCATCCTGGCTAACGTGGCGAAACCTCGTCTCTACTAAAAAATACAAAAAATTAGATGGGCGTGGTGGCGGGCGCCTATAGTCCCAGCTACTTGGGAGGCTGAGGCAGGAGAATGGTGTGAACCCGTGAGGTGGAGCTTGCAGTGAGTCGAGATCACGCCACTGCACTCCAGCCTGGGCGACAGAGCAAGACTCCGTCTCAGGAAAAAAAAAAAAAAGTCAGATCCATTCCATCCTGAAGTTGGAACACTATACAGCTGTAAAAAATAATAACGTTTTGTGAGCACTGATGATAACACTATCTCCAAAATATATTAAGTGAAAAAAGGCAAGGTGCAGAACTGTGTGCATAATATCCTACATATTGTGTGAAAAGGAGCGGGGCAGACATACCCCTCTGCCTACATAAGGCATTGCGAGTGTCTTGTCAAAGTGATGGCCTCTAAGGAGGGGAACTGAGTACCTGAGGGAACATGAATGGGGAGCAATTTACTCTTCCATCTAGACCAGAGAGAGGTTGGTAACTTTTCTCTGTAAAGGACCAGATTGTAAATATTTTAGGCTGTGTGGACTATGTGGTCTCCGATGCAACTATTCAACTCTGCTGCTGCAGTGCAAAAGCAGCCTTGGACAATGTGTAAATGAGGGGCATGGCTGTGTGCCAATTCAGGTTTACAAACTGGAATTTGAATTTTCTGTGTTAGGAAATATTGTTCCCCCTCCCCCAGCCATTTAAAAAATGCTCATGACTGACATAGTGGCTCACACCTGTAATCCCAGTGCTTCGGGAGGTTGAGGTGGGAGGATCACTTGAGGCCAGGAGTTTGAGACCACCCTGGGCAACATAGCGAGACACCATCTCTGAAAAAAAAAAAAAAATTAGCTGGATGTGGTGGTGTCCATCTGTAGTCCTAGCTACTCAGGAGGCTGGGGTGGGAGGATCACTTGAGCTCAGGAGTTTGAGGTTACAGTGAGCTGTGAATGTGCCACTGCATTCCAGCCTGGACAACAGGGCAAGACCCTGTCTCTAAAATACAAAAAAACCCACAAAAGCTTCTGAGCTATAGAAAAGCAAGTGGGCTGGATTTGGCCCACTGTCCAGGGTCAGCTGATCCATACTCTTGCCCCTTTTATATTATTTGATATGAGCCACTGCGCCTGGCATGATTCTTATTCTTTACCTATGCAAGCATTACCTATTGCAAAAAAAAAAAAGTGTATATACATACATATATGTGTATATATGGGTAGCTTGAAAATATTTTTGGTTGATCAAAAGGGGTGTTGGCTGGTCGCGGTGGTTCATGCCTGTAATCCCAGCACTTAGGAAGGCCGAGGTGGGCAGATCGCTTGAGCTCAGGAGTTCGAGACCAGTCTGGGCAACATGGTGAAACCCTGTCTCTACAAAAAATACAAAAAGAAACTAGCTGGGGGTGGTGGCACATGTCTGTCGTCCCCACTATTCGAGAGGCTGCAGTGGGAGGATTGCTTGAGCCTGGGAGGTTGAGGCTGCAGTGAGCGCAGATCATGCCACTGTGCTCCAGCCTGGATGACAGAGCGAGACCCCGTCTCAAGGAAAAAAAAGGGGGGGTGGTGACGGAGTTGAAGTTGGGGGTGGGCGCCCTAAGGTGTGTACCCAGGCCGCCTCTAAAGAACAGTAAGCACAGAGGGGTATTCAAGTTCACTACAGCTCCCCTGGTGGAGCTGGAAACCCATCTGTTTGCCCTGCATGCCACTACCCTGTGCCACCACCAGATAGCAGCACATGCCCACCTAAAACCAAGCCATCCTGCAGCAGCTGGGAGGGAGGCTGCAGGCATTTGGCCCGTGCACCCATTTTGTTTTGCCCACAGTATGTTTTAAACACGGAGCCAGCATTTTTAAAGTTTAGATTTCTGGCGCCTGTTTAACCAGCTGCTGTGAGTAGCAGCTGCCCTTTGGGCCTGATGTCTCCAGGTTATCCCAGTCCGCAGCATCAGCGGCCCTTTTCTCAGGCATGCTGCATTGCCTCATAGTGGACACTAGTGGACACATTTCTCGCCTGCCACCTGCCTCACCTCCCTCTCCACAATGGGAGCGTTAAAGCACAGGGGCTTTGGGTCAGACGCTGGCTCAAATCCTGATTCTACCATCTACCAGCTCTGTGACCTTGGGCATATTACATGACCTCTGTGCCTCAGTTTCCCCATCTGCAAATGGTGCAAAGAGTACTCACTTCTCAGAGCGGCAGGGACTGCTTGACAGGACCCGTGCCAGAGCTCTCTGCACAGTCTGACGCAAAGTTAAGTGCTCAGTAATATTAAGTAGCATTTTTCCCTGTCTGGCCCTCACAGGCACTTGTTTGCAAGTCCCTGATCTCACAAGTGGCCCCAACACTCTCAGACCCAATGCAGCACACCTTCTGGTTTTGAGAAGGACTTTTTTTCCAGCCCCCAGGATTCAGAAGTGAAATGGTCTGAGTCTGAGGCCTGCTCTACCCTTACTACCTGTGGGACCTTGGGGGAGTCACTTTACCTCTCTGGACTCAGGCTGAGGGCTTTTTTTTGTCGGCTCCAGGGGAACTGACACAGATTGGTGGGGCCTGGAAACCAACACCACAGTCGCGAGGCTACTCCTCTGGCCTCTAAAAGAATTTAGCTGCCTGTCCCATCCACCATTGACTTCTTTTTGTAGTAATGCCTTAGGAAGAGGTGATCACAACCCTGCAAATCCAGATGGACATTTTTCAGCCCTGGGCAACCAAAGCATTTCACCCCACTGGCCAATGTGATTGGTTCAAAGGTGGGCACATGACCCAGTCCAGACCAATGAGAGCCTGCCTTGGGACTTCCACTGCAACTATTGGGAAAGCACTTTCAACTGAGATTGCTGAGCTGGTCTAGTAAGTCTCAACTCAGAAAAACAGAGCTTAGGGAGACCACGTTTTGATGAATCATGTGAGCCCCTGGGTCCTGCCAAACTTTAAGTCAGAACACCTGTGGACTTTTCCATTTTATGAGCTGATACAATTATTTTAGCTGTTTGCCTTAATTTTCTATCATTTATGAGTTGTCGAATTCTAATACCCTTCCTTGTGTGGTCCTCTCAGGCATAGTCACAAAAGTCTAGTGGTGGGCAAAGGAAAATGGCATTATGGGTCACATTTAAAAAAATAAATGTCATGGCTGGGCATGGTGGCTCATGCCTGTAATCCCAACACTTTGGGAGGCCAAGGTGGGTGGATTACCTGGAGTTCGAGACCAGCCTGGCCAACATGCTGAAACCCCATCTCTACTAAAAATACAAAAATTAGCCGGGCGTGGTGGCGGGCACCTGTAATCCCAGCTACTCAGAAATGTCATTGTCTGTGACTGCTCTGGAGTCCTTTAGGCATTTCCCTGTCCCTAACAGGCTTTCTTTTTTCTGGCTAATATTGCAGAAACTAGCCAGCCCAGACTAGCTATTGACTATGTCTGTAGTGTTCACTACAGAATCACAGTACCTAGTTCATAGGAGATGCCTTATAATTACTTATTCAATGAATAACAAGTTACTAATTTGTCTACAATGTCCTGACCAGGTGAGTGGCTCATATCCCAGTACTTTGGAAGGCCAAGGTGGGAGGACCACTTGAGGCCAGGAGTTCAAGACCAACCTGGACAACATAGTGAGACCCCATTTCTTTTTTTTTTTTTTTTTTTTCGAGACGGAGTCTCGCTCTGTCGCCCAGGCTGGAGTGCAGTGGCCGGATCTCAGCTCACTGCAAGCTCCGCCTCCCGGGTTTACGCCATTCTCCGGCCTCAGCCTCCCGAGTAGCTGGGACTACAGGCGCCCGCCACCTCGCCCAGCTAGTTTTTTGTATTTTTTAGTAGAGACGGGGTTTCACTGTGTTAGCCAGGATGGTCTCGATCTCCCGACCTCGTGATCCGCCCGTCTCGGCCTCCCAAAGTGCTGGGATTACAGGCTTGAGCCACCGCGCCCGGCCGGAGACCCCACTTCTTAAAAAAAAAAAAAAAAAAAAAAAAAAAAAACCCAAGCCAGGTGTGGTGGCACGTGCTAGTCCCAGCCACTCAGGAGGATCATTTGTGTCCAGGAGTTCAAGGTTGCAATAAGCAATTACACCTCTGCATTGTAGCCTGGGTGACAGAGCATGACCCTGTCTCTAAAAAAATAGTAAAAAATACAAATAAATAAAATGACCAGCAGCTCCCCACTCACCTCAGCCTATGAGTCTCTGTATAACAAAGTCCATGTTTTCCCAACCTTGTCTTCCATTTTTTAGCTCATTCTAGTCCAGCCACAGTGGCTACCTCACCGTCTCTTAAAATCTCAAGCTTGTTTTTTTTTTTTTTTTTTTTCTGAGCGAAGTCTCGCTCTTATCCCCCAGGTTTGAGTGCAATGGCTCGATCTCGGCTCACTGTAACCTTCGCCTCCTGGGTTCAAGCGATTCTCCTGCCTCTGCCTCCCAAGTGGCTGGGATTAAGTCGTCTGCCACCATGCCTGGCTAATTTTTGTATATTTTAGTAGAGATGGGGTTTCACCACGTTGGCCAGGCTGGTCTCGAACCCCTGACCTCAGGTGATCCGCCCGCCTCGGCCTCCCTGCTGGGATCATAGGTGTGAGCCATTGCACCCGGCCCCAAGCTTGTTCTTGCCTCAGGGCCTGTGTACTTGCTGTCCCATAAAGAGGCCTCTTCCCTCACTTCTTTCCTGTCTGGCCTCCTCTCCTCCTCCAGGTCTCAGCTCAGAGGCCCTTCATGACCACTCTGCCAAAGCAGCACTGACCCTGCTTTTCCGACGTGGTTCTGTCCTGTTTGATTTTCTTCACAAACCACCACCCGAATTTCCATGTGCATTTATTTGTTTATTGACTCTTTTCCCAGGAGGTCAGCCCCACCAGGACAGGTCTTTGTTGGTTCTTTCACTGCTGTACCTGTGTACAGGAGAGAGCCTGGCACACACCAGGTGCCAGTGAATATTTGCAGACGGAAGTCACAAACAGGGATCAGCCATCGTTACTTTATCATCATGATCAATGAGAAAGACCACTGTCCTCACCCAATCCCCTCCAAAAGGCTTTGAAGCAGATGTCAACATTAATTCACTGTCTTAGGTGACAGCTCTCATCCTAAGGCCCGGGTTGGGGGAGCTGGGAATGGAGTGAGTCGGGCCTCACGTCTCAGGCTCCTTGATAACCACCCCACCCCACCCAGCCAGGAAACACCACGAGGCAGCCAAGGTTAAGTAGACTCTTGCTGCTTTGTTATAAATATATTATGTACATCCAAAACATGACATTAAAATATTACTCCGTGTTACAGAAAAGATATTAAGGCTTTCTATTATTTACATTAAACAAGCAAGCACCTTTAAAAAAAAAACAAAAACAGAAACAAAAAAGCCCTACTCTTCCTTCTCTGACATACTCTGGCCAGAGGGGATACTGTGTCCTCTTCCAAATAACCAAGACCCTCTGCAGGGGCTGTGCCCTGTGAAGACATCCTGGTATTGGAAACATCAGCTCTGGCAGGGTGGGGGCAGCAGAGAAGTAGGGGTCTAGACGTGGGCAGGAGGTTCCAGCCTCTTCTGGCCGGCTACCCTCAGACCCCTGCTGAGCTTTGCCATCCTTGGGGGACAGGCTAGGCTGAAGGTGGTGGCTGGGGCTGTCCAGCCTTCCGGGGTCAGTATGCAGGGCCGTGGCAGAATAATGCTCCGCGACGCTTAGGTGTGCCTGGGGGCTCCCCAGACCACTGGGGCCACACAAGGAGGGAAAGATAGAGGCAACTCAGTGGCCCCAACGCCAGCCACACTGAAGGGCTGCCCAGCAGGGCAGAGGCGGCAGGCGTGCAGGGAGTGGATAAGCCTCCTCTCTACCAAGGGAGGCTGGCAGAGTCAGGCTTGTAGACAGAGCAGCTCAGGTGGCTGAGGAGGGGCCGAGGAAAAAAAAAACAAAAAAAGGAAATTAAAAATCAGTGGCTCAAGTATTCTGTGTCATGAGGGGTGGGCTGGGGGTACCCGGGCCCAGCCCAGGAGATGTCCTCTCCATCTGGAGGGGCCAGCTCGAAGAGGCTGGAATTTGGCAGATGGCTTCGGTTTGGGGGCTAGGGAAGGTTGGCAACCAGGTAGCAGGCTCAGAGAAGTTATTTGATCTTCTGGGCCCATTTCATGTCATCTGCCCGAGGCTTCTCGCCCGTCAGGCCCTGGATGAGGTCCTCCAGGCGTCGCCAGAAGCCTATCTTCTCCAGAGGGTAGTTGAGCCAGCCTGCAGTAGAAATGGCAGCGGGAGATTGAATGGGAGAGAGAGTCAAGGGGACATTGGAAGAGAGCTGACCTTCACTGGGCTGGAGGGGCCCAATGAGGAGTGAGTCAGTACAGGATAGGACACAGGGACCAGCCAAAGAATTGGAAGTGGGGGCCTCCCAACAATGGGCCTGGGGCTACTCAGGCCTCCAATCCCCATATTCATCTACTTTCTTACTATATACCAGGCACTTACTTATATTTGAGTATGTACTACATACCAGGCACTGTGGTGGCCTTATCACTCAGCTCAAATGCTACCTCTGCCAGGAATCCTTCCCCGAGCACCCACTCAAGCAGCACCCCAGGTTTCTCACATTACCCTTTCTTTCTTTTTTTTTTTTTTTTTGAGGCGGAGTCTTCACTCTGTCGCCCAGGCTGGAGTGCAGTGGCGCGATCTCGGCTCACTGCAAGCTCCGCCTCCCGGGTCCGCGCCATTCTCCTGCCTCAGCCTCCCAAGTAGCTGGGACTACAGGCGCCCGCCACCGCGCCCGGCTAATTTTTTGTGTTTTAGTAGAGACGGGGTTTCACCGTGTTAGCCAGGATGGTCTCGATCTCCTGACCTCGTGATCCGCCCGCCTCGGCCTCCCAAAGTGCAGGGATTACAGGCGTGAGCCACCGCGCCCGGCCACATTACCCTTTCTTTATTTTGAGACAGAGTCTCACTCTGTTGCCAGGTTGGAGTGCAGTGGCGCGATCTCAGCTCACTGCAACATCCACCTCCCAGGTTCAAGCAACTCTCCTGCCTCAGCTTCCCGAGTAGCTGGGACTACAGGCATGTACCACCACGCCCAGCTAATTTTTGTATTTTTAGTAGAGACAGGGCTTCACCATGTTGGCCAGGATGGTCTCAATCTTTTGACCTGGTGATCCGCCCACCTCAGCCTCCCAAAGTGCTGGCATTACAGGCGTGAGCCACTGTACCCGGCTCTATTTCTTTCTTTCTTTTTTTTTTTTTTTTTTAATACAGATGGGTCTTGTTTTATACAGGCTGGTCTTGAACTCCTGGGCTCAAGCAATCCTCTCGCCTTGGCTTCCGAAAGTGCTGGGATTACAGGCGTGAATCACCATGACAGGCCGCCCTCTTTCATTTCTTTATAGCCTTTATGATAACCTGTAATCATCTTCGTTAATTCTGTATTTTCCTGTTCTGTGTTTGTTTACCCCCCAATCCCCAAATGGAACATCATCCCCAAAATGCAAAACACCATTCCTTTCACTGCTGATCCTCAGTGCTTAGAATACAGCCAGGCACAGAGTAAGTGCTCTATAAATACTGCTCACAATCTTACAGCCTTCCAGCTCACCATGAGGTAGATACTAGTATCAGTCCCATTTTCCAAATGAGCACACTGAGGCTTAGAGAAGAGTTTCCCAGTTAGCAGGTGGCCAAACCAGGATTGGAACCAAGGCCTGCCTAAGTAGTTAACCCATCTCTTAAATAGCCTAAATTCTAATCCCTCCACCTGCCCTCTGAGGAGCACAAGTTGAGGACATGAAAAAGAATTTTTTTTGTGTGTGGTTCTCAATTCTGTTTCCAGAAAGACTTCAAGAAAAATAGTAGCTGTAATTTATCAAGTACCTACTATACGCCAAACACTGCATTTGCCATTCCCACTATGGCCCTAAGAAGGTGATATATGAAGGAGGGGGCTGTAGTCCTACTTTGTGAGGAGAAAAGCAGTCCCCAGGGAGGTTTATAAGTTTCCTAAAGGTGCATATGGAGAAGCTGGGAGTTAGGCCTGAGGTGGCCCGACCTGACCTTGATACCCTGAAAGCAGCCCAGCTGGCCCCAGAGAAACCCCCCATTCACCTCACCGCTTTCACACTGGCCGCTGAGCATGGCATGTGGGCCTCCTTTCCCTTCCTCCACTGCACCGGGCATGTTCCTGCTTCTGGCCTGCGTGCTTCCTGTTTCCTTTGCTCTAATCTGTGCCCATCTATCTGCAGGGCCCTCCCACACTTCTCTCCTCCCTCTTCCATTGCTCTGCCCCCAGCTCCACTCCAGTCAGGAGCCTCTGCCATTCCGGAAGCACCAAGCAAGCACAGGCCAGCCTCAGGGCCTTTGCACCTACTGTTCCTGCTGCCTAGAGTGCCTCCCACAGAGGTCTGCCCGGCTTTGTCCCTCAGTTCCTCAGGGTCTTTGTTCAAGTGTCACCTTCCCTGACCACCCCATTTAAGAGGTAAAGTCCCCCACTTCCTTCTCCCAGCCCCTGCTTTATTTTTCTCCATAGCAGTTAGCACCATTAGCTGCATTACATATTTTATTAATTCGTTCCAGCTCCCTCACTAGATGGTAAGTGCCACAAGGGCAAGGATCTGTTTTTTTTTTTTTTGAAACAGTCTCGCTCTGTCACCCAGGCTGAAGTGCAGTGGTATGATTTCAGCTTACTGCAACCTCTGCCACCCAGGTTCAAGCAATTCTCTTGCCTCAGCCTCCTGAGTAGCTGGGAGTACAGATGCCTGCCACCACGCCCAACTAATTTTTGTTTTGTATTTTTAGTAGAGACAGGGTTTCACCATGTTGGCCAGGCTGGTCTCCAACTCCTGACCTCAAGTGATCCACCCGCCTTGGCCTACCAAAGTGCTGGGATTATAGGCGTGAGCCACCGCACCCGGCTGATTCATGCTATTTTGTTTGCTGCAGGAGCCTAAGCCCAGAGCACTGTGGCATGTGGTAGGTACTCAATAAATACGGGATGATGGGTGGCTGGAATCACAACGCCATGAAGTCAGGGGAGAGGACTTTGTCTGTCTTATTTACTGTGTCCTCAGCACCTAGAATAGTGCCTGGCACACAGTAGGTGCTCAATAAATGCACGATCTGAGAAACTGTTCCAGAGGGCAAGGACTGTGTGACCTCCCGCTGTGATCTCTGCCCCTCTGACCTCGAAGATGGTGCAGTGGTTGGGGTGGGGAACGCCCATTCCACGCCACCAGTGGCCGCACCTGTGGTGATGCAGAAGTAGGTCTCGTGGGGTGAGACGTGGTGGATGCGATGGTGTTTACGTGGCAGGATGACATGCCAGTCCTGCAGGAGCGTGACCCAGCGTGGCAGCCCAAAGTATGTGTGTGACCACTTGTGGATCTGGTTGGTCAAAGTGCCGAAGATGATCAGGCAGAAGACGAAGCACTCCCAGGGGTAGAGCTGCTCCAGGGCTTCTGCAGGGTGGGGAGAGGGGAGCTGGCACAGCTGTCACTCGGGATGGGGAACCCACCCCAACAGGCCCTCACCACCTGCCCCTGGGCGGCTCCTGCGCTGGGCAAGCACCCAGGATTCTCTCCCACCCCCTGCAGGGTCACAGGAGAGCTCAGGTGCTGCCCTGGGCTTCAGGCTTTCCTCCCGCTCAGGAAGCAGGCATAATGGCCTAATAGGATAATGGCGTAAGCACGGCAATGGCTAGGAATGTGGACTGCAGTCAGCTGGAACTGGGTTCCGACCCCTGCTGACATTTCTTGGTGGTATGAGCTAGGGTCGGTGACTCCGCCTCTTAGAGGCTTAATTTCCCCATCAGGAAAATGGGAATGATGACTTCACCCAGGTTCCCTAGAAGCGGAGCCTCAGACAGGTTCTTGTGTATGTGATTTATCAAGGGAGCCTCTTCAGGGAAAAACCTCAAAGGGAGGGAGGGAAGCAATATATGGCAGGGGAAGAGCAGAGTGAAGAAGGGGTGGGCGTCCTATCTCAGCCTGTTCCTGTAAGGAGCTCTGAGGCTCTTTAGAATTAGACCCACTCAGAGGCAAAGGGACTGCTTCGGAGGCATTTTAGTCACTGGCTCCAGCCTTATCCCAAGGGGAGAGGTGGCACCTCCCCTCCATCCCTGGAGAAGCTGGGAGCTGTCAGCAGCCACCTTTCACAGAAGCAGGGGATGGGTGCACCCCCAGGGAAGGGGATGGGCAGGGTGCCACAGCACCCACTACATGACACTACACGTCCTCAGCACCTCTACCCACGGGAGGCTGCCTGAAGAACCAATGGGTGTTAAGGTGCCAGAACAGGACCGGGCCCCACTCTACCTCCATCTGACAGATAAGGCAACTGAGGCTCAGAGTGGTGAAATCACTTACTTTGGGACAAGTCCCTCTAAAAATAGGCAGGCCCTGTTTTCACAGCCTAGACGTTTTCCACTAGGCCACAGTAGTAAAACCCCAGAAGCCCTGCCAGGCAGGTAACACAAATGAATAAGGTGGGTTGGGTGCAGGGAAGCAAGGAGTAGTGGGGACGGTGGTAGACTAGAAAGACGTGTCCTGTTAAAGGCAGTGGCTGCAGCTCAGCTCCCACCCAATGAGGCCAGGTGGGAACATGGACCCAGGGAGGCCAGAGCAGATTGTGCAAGAGAAGCTGGAAACCCCGATCTTTATGTCAGCTTTCCTGATTTTACATGAAGACAACGAATGAAAACTCTTTTAAAACACCATAAGGAGCCAAACACATAAGCCCCAGAAGGCTCCTGGGGGTGGGCCTCTGCCCCCAAGACCCCCTCCTAGCCCACCACTAGTTGGGCGTCTCACCAGGGCTGTGGGTGCGGAACTTGTAGGCCATGTTTAGCAGCGGCAGCAGTGTCACCAGGCAGTTGTCCCCGTTGGTTTCGATGAAGTCGTGCCGTGTGATAGCTGTCGGGTCAATGTGGTGCTCCCGGAAGGGTCGGATGAAAGCCTGAAGTTGGGGGGACACAGCTCCAGCAGTCAGCCTAAGGCGGTCAGCTGCTCTCCACGGCCCCCTAAACACACTCACCTTGGGCTCACCTCCCACCTTTGCTCCTAAGTTCCCTCCACCCTGGATGCCTGAACATTCCCGCCCCGCCCACTGCTGGACACAGACCCCATCCAGCCCTTGGGGAGATGAGCCAAAATGACCCTGGAGGGACTCTGGGTTGGCACTGTCTGCCTCTGGGCCTCAGTCTCCCTACCTGTGCTGTGAGGGGGCTTGGAGACAACCTCTGCCCTTACTCCCCAACCCAAGGCAGTTGAGGAGCTCCCTCCAAGTAAGAGGTGGGACCTTCTGGACCCCCTGCACCTCCTGGGGTAACAGCCTCCCCTCCTTAGTCCAAGCTCTTCTGACAGGGCTGACCCCGCCCCCTGGCTGAGAAAGAACATGTGACCAGGCCTGGCCAATGACAGCATCTCCTCCTTCTGGCCAGTGACTGCCTGATGACCCAGCACGTGACCCAATCTGGGCCAATGGGAGTGAGCCATGGGACTTCAGTTGTCAGAAACTACGGGAAGGAGAAATGCTGTTCTCCCGGGAGGACAGTTCTCTTTTCCTGGAAGCTGGAAGGATGGGTCTCTGGGCAGTGAGAAACCACACACACTGGCCACCTCATGAGGGGAAAGTAGAGACAGAGATGGAGGAAGACGGAGCCTGAAGAATGTGGTCTCTCTGTCTTACTGGATGCAGCCATACCTTAATTTGGCTCTAACCCTGAAATCTTCAGTTACATGAATCAGTACTCTTGTTTGCCTAAGCCAGTTTAGATTTTCTGTCAAAACCAAAAAAGTGTGACTAACACAGGATAAAATGAAGTTAAAACAGCAAGGAGCAGCAGGGGAGACAATGGAAAAGCAAGACACCCCCAAATTCAGGGGTTGTGGTGAGGCAGGCACATATCTAAACTCTCGGACCATCGCAAGCCTGATGCTTTTGCTTCCAAAATCCCAAGGACTCCTGTTCTAGTCTTGCAGGACAGGGGTGAGGGACAGGCTGGAATGATGGTTCCCATCTTTCAGATAGGTAAACAGCCTTAGAGAAGAAAGAGGACTCACCCAAGACCATACAGCCCAACCTCCTTGAGGACATGGTTAGGTCAACATACTCACCTTCCCCACAATGGGCAGCTCCACGGAGCCCCACGTGTCAGCACCCCAGTGTACCAGGCCAGATAAGAAGTCAGCAATGAGAGCCCCTGCAACTGTGGACAAGAAGAGGGTGAGTGAAGGAACATCCCTGCACCCCCCCAATCAGAATCACTCATTCATTTACTCACTTGCCTGCTCATTCATTTGTTAGGAGGGGAAGGTGTCCCTTCTCTAGTTTGGATGTTTTCTTCCCTGAACATGGAGCCTCAGGCATAACACTCCTGCCTGTCACTTGCTGTGCCCCAGGGGAGATGCCAAGACTCATGTGCTTGGAGAGTTTGGAGAGCATAAACTGGGCATGCCCAGATCAGTCCAACCTTTCCCTATTAGGAGCTGGCTGGGCCCTTCTCTCTGCCCCACATAGGGAAGCCTGCTCTGCACCGGTGCTGCCTGGAACTGGAGCAATGTCCTTCTGGGTCTGGTGTTAGAAAGTACCTTGGCCAGGTGCGGTGCCTCACGCTTGTAATCCCAGCGCTTTGGGAGGCTGAGGCAGGCAGATCACTTGAGGTCAGGAGTTTGAGACTAGCCTGACTAATATGGTGAAAACCCATCTCTACTAAAATTACAAAAATTAGCCAGCTGTGGTGGCATGTGCCTGTAGTCCCAGCTAATTGGGAGGCTGAGGCAGTTGAATCACTTGAACCTGGGAGGTGGAGGTTGCAGTGAGCTGAGATCACACCACTGTACTCCAGCCTGGGCAGCAGAGTAAGATCCCGTCTCAAAAAAAAAAGAAAGAAAGTACCTTACCTGCAGATAGAAGCCTCGCTGCTCAACCCCCACCCCTCCAGCTTTTATCAACAATAAACATGATCATTTGGTCTCCAGCAGCCTTTCCTTGTTTCTGTTCTCAGTCTGTTCGGAACTTGAGTAGGGTTCCCTCAGAGACTCCAACACCATTCACTCACTTGAGGGTTCAGTAGATATGGACTCAAATTCCAGTCCTGGCACTCACTAGCTGTGACGTTGCATATGTTATTTAGCCTCTCTGTGCCCAGCTTCCTCTTGTAAAATGGGAATGATGTGACTGGGCACGGTGGCTCACGCCTGTAATCCCAGCACTTTGGGAGGCTGAGGCGGGTGGATCACCTGAGGTCAGGAGTTCGAGACTAGCCTGGCCAACATGGTGAAACCCCGTCTCTACCAAAAATACAAAAATCAGCCGGGTGTGGTGGCACATGCCTATAATCCCAGCTACTCAAGAGGCTGAAGCAGGAGAATTGCTTGAGCGGGAGATGGAGGTTGCAGTGAGTCAAGATCGTGCCACTACACTCCTTCCTGGCCAACAGAGTGAGACTCTGTCTTGAAAAAAAAATAAATAAAAGGGAATGATGCTAACATTTATGAACACTTTCTCAATGCCAAGCACAAGTGCTTTACAGGCTAAATGAATTCTCACCATTTGTTGGAAATTGGAAGCATTTTTATTCCCACTTTATAGAGGTGGAAACTGAGGCTTCCACCCCATGCCACCTCCCGTCACTCTCCTCTTTCACTGCAGCCCAGGCCTACTTTATCCCCTTTCCCTTGTATGCCTCTGTGTCTTTGCAGCTGCTGTTCCCTCTGCCTGGAACATTCTTTCCTAAGATGCAACACAGCTTACTTCCTCACCTCCTTCAGATGTTTACTCAAATGTCCTCCCTGGACACCTGATGGAAAATTGTAACCACCTCATCTTCCAGCATTTCCGATCTCCTATGTATATTGTTCTCCAAGCACTCAGGCCCTCTGACTGCTCTTTTGCTGGTATATTTTCTCCCCCAACAAGGAGGTCGGCTCCACCATGGCCAGGGCTTTAGTCTCTTGTTTGTGGCTGCATCCCAGTTCCTGGCACCTATTCAGAACTCAGTAGAGCACTACTAAGTGCCCTGCTTGGCACATAGTAAGCCCTCAGGCCATATTATTGTTGCTGTCATTTAGTCAATCAACTAAGCAACACTCCACAAAGGCCTACTGTGTGATAAGCTCTAGGGACAGGAACATGTCGGACACTGAACTCATGTCCATGGGGACGCTGTAAAATCCAGCAGAGGATGAAGGCGGCTGTGAGTGATGACACGTGCAGCCCCCGGCTCATGGGGTTTCAGATAAACCCCTCCCCAGACTCAGTTTGTCTGTGTCAACTGGTTGTCTGAGGTTCTGAGTTCTGCTGGTGCTCTCAGCCCCTTGGTGACAGGGGACCAGGGTCTTGGGGTACTGTAGAGACTGCAGAAAAGCCCCTGGATGCCTCCTGGGTGAGTGAGACTTGTGGTTGAAGGGACAAAAGTAAGCACGCAAGTCACTGTGAATGTGCAATCCTGATGTCCGGGCCCGGGGTGAGGGGCAGCCGCTGGACTCTGACTTTCCAGAGGCCCTGTGGTATCCATCACAGGTGCCAAGCATGGGAGGGGTGGCGGGGGTGGGGGCAGCACAGCTTCACGCAGGCACCTGCAAGTTCCTGGTGATAAGGGCGGGAGGGCAGGTGGGGACAGGTGGCATATACCTCCTGGCACACAGACGCCTCAGGACAGGCTGAAGGGTATCACTGCACAGTGGCTGGGCTGAGGTAAAGGGGCTGGGACTCAGCAAGGTCCCAGAGCCTGTGCACCCAGTAGTCCTGCTCCGGTCTGGGCAGTCCCTGCTCCTTGGTGATGGGGAGGGTGGACCCAGGCCAGGGGCAGGGGAGGGGGTGTAGAAGGCGAGGGAGGTGGAAGCCCAAGAAGGGCTTCTGGATTTTCTGTTCCTCTACCCAGCACCCCACCCCCACTCCAGATCCCCTGTGCTGGCTCCTCCTCAGCCTTCTTGCGCAGAGCGAAGGTCAGCCAACCCTTCTGGCTAAAGCCATCCTTCCGGGCAGCTGCTCTTGCTCACATCTCCCTGCTTCATTTATTTCATGGCACTTGTCATCCCCTGAGATGGCCTCATTTGTCATCCCTTCTTGGATGAAGAAAGAGGCCTGGAGAAGTTGAACCACTGCCTCCCAGTCAAGTGGCCTGGAAGTGGCAGTTATGGGATGGGAAGGGGCCTGTCGACCTGCCTCCAAAACCAGCACCCTTTTGTGTCCTTAAACTGCACCGCAGCAGGTCTAATAATAGCATTATTAGAGCCCCTACTGCATACTTTGGGATGCTGTGTATGTACTGCCTCTGTCTACCAGCAGGGACAAAAGGCCATGTTGCCAAGAGCTATGACAGAGCTAGATCAAGTGTTGGGGGCCTCAGCCCTTGCTACCATATTGCTGTGTGACACTGTGCCTACTGTAGGCCTCAGCATCTTTACTTGCTTAATGAGGTCAACTGAGGTATCTTGAGGTCCTGTCGCCATAGCTTGGCCTAATGACATCTCTAAATGCTGCCTTCAGGTCGGGCTGCAGTGCAGTGCAGAGTTGTAGAGCTCCCACCATTGCACTCCTCCCAGCCAAGGTAGGCTTGGCTCCTGGGATGCCAACGTGGGTGGATTACCTGAGGTAGGGAGTTCAAGACTAGCCTGGCCAACATGGTGAAATCTTGTCTCTACTAAAAATACTAAAAAATTAGCCAGGGATGGTGGTGGGCGCCTGTAATCCCAGCTACTCGGGAGGCTGAGGCAGGAGAATGGCTTGAACCCGGGAGGCGGAGGTTGCAGTGAGCCGAGATTGCGCCACTGCACTCCAGCCTGGGTAGTAAGAGCAAAACTCTGTCTCAAAAATAAATGAATGAATGAATGAATGAATGAATTCTGCCTTCATGAAAGAAATAGCTACAGAGGAGAAGTGACTAGAGGTCATAAGGGTGGGGCCTTGCAAGGGATTCAGAGTTCAGGTTCCTTGTTCTCTGAGTTCTGGGCTCCTGATGAGATGGGGACAAGCCCCTTCCCCTCCCTAAACCTTGGCTCATTTTATGTTATAATTGAATATAACCTACAAACAGTAAAGGCCATAGGCCTTACACAGCTCACAGCCTTTTTACGCACAGACACACCTGTCTGACCACCCCCCAGGTTAAGATAGAAATTCTATACCTACACAGAACATAAGGGGTTGGCAAACTTTCTTTAAAGGGTCAGGCAGGCTGGGCGCGGTGGCTCACACCTGTAATCCCAGCACTTTGGGAGGCTGAGGCAGGAGGATCACTTGAGGTCAGGAGTTTGAGACCAATCTGGTCAACATGGTGAAACCCCGTCTCTACTAAAAACACAAAAAAATCAGCTAGGTGTGGTGGCGTGGACCTATAGTCCCAGCTACTCAGGAGGCTGAGGCAGGAGAATCACTTGAACCTGGGAGGCACAGGCACAGTGAGCAGAGCTCATGCCACTGCACTCCAGCCTGGGCAACAGATGGAGACTCCATCTCATAAATAAATAAATGGACAGTAAATATTTTGGGCTTTGCAGGCCAGGCAGTCTCCACTGCACCTCCTCAACTCTGCAGCTATAGCGTGAAGGCAGACATCAACAGCATTCCCAGAATACTTGTTTACAAGTATTTTTGGTCCTCAGGCCATAGTGTGCTGACCCCTGATAGAAAGCATTTCCAGGCCATGCACAGTGGCTCACGCCTGTAATTCCAGCACTTTGGGAGGCCGAGGCAAGTGGATCACCTGAGGTCGGGAGTTCGAGACCAGCCTGACGAACATGGAGAAACCTCATCTCTACTAAAAATGCAAAATTAGCCAGGCACGGTGGCGCACACCTGTAATCCCAGCTACTCAGGAGGCTGAGGCAGGAGAATCGCTCGAACCCAGGAAGCGGAGGCGGTGGTGAGCTGAGATCATGCCATTGCACTCCAGCCTGGACATCTAAAGCAAAACTCCATCTCAAAAAAAAAAGAAAGAAAGAAAGCATTTCCAGCTCCACAGCTGGCTCTCCTGTACCCCAAGCTCCCTTCCGACCCTGTTCCATGCAACCATAGAACTGCCTTCTTTCAGCAGGGACTGATTTTGCCTATTCTAAAACTTTATGTAAACAAATTCATATGGTAGGTGCTCTTTGGAGCCTGGCTTCTTTTACTAGTATAATGCTTCTAGCGTGAGCCATGCAGTCGTGCGGATCAGCAGTGGTTCATCATTTTTAGGGCTGAGTATCCCGCTATCTGGATGTACAATGATGCATTGATCCACCTGGCCATGGTTGGCCATTTGGGCTGTTTCCAGTTTGGGGTTATTTTGAATCTGCTGCAGTGAATATTGGTGTACAAGTCTATGTATAGACATCCACCCTCATTTACTTTGGGTTAAGATGTCAACTACTTTAAAAAAAAAAAAAAGCCAGATATTTATTGAGCCCTTATAACTACCAGGCCCCGTGCCAACACCTTAAATGTTTTATCTCCTTTAATCCCTGAATGGCACCAAGGCCTTGCTTAGGCCACATCTTCTCTCTTTACTCATTCTAAACACTTACTCCTCACAGATAATGAGAAAGATGAGAATAATAAAAATGACACGGATGAGAAAACAGTACTTGGGTTAACACTGTGTACTGGGGCTTTGTGAAGTGTTAAAAAGTGCATCACTGAGAGCATAACTTGCCATTCCTTAAGTGTGGGCTGTGTACAGCGACCTCCTTCCAAAGAGAGCACAGTATGAAAAAGGAGGGAGGCTGGGCGTGGGGCTCACACCTGGAATCCCAGCACTTTGGGAGGCCGAGGCGCGTGGATCACTTGAGGTCAGGAGTTCAAGACCAGCATGGCCAACATGGTGAAACCCCATCTCTACTAAAAATACAAAAATTAGCCGGCCATGATGGTGTAGGCCTGTAATCTCAGCTATTTGGGAGGCTGAGGCAGGAGAATCACTTGAACCTGGGAGGAGGAGGTAGCAGTGAGCCAAGATCATGCCATTACACTCCATCCTGGGTGACAGAGTGAGACTCTGTCTCAAAGAGAAAAAAAAAAAGAAATGGGAGGAAGGCTGGGTGCATTGGCTCACGCCTATAATACCAGCACTTTGGGAGGCCAAGGTAGGAGGATTGCTTGAGTCCCGGACGGAGTTCAGTACCAGCCTAAGCAACATAGGGAAACCCTGTCTGTATATAAAATAACAAAATTAGCCAGGTGTGGTGGCATGTGCCTGTGGTCCTAGCTGGAGGTTGAGGTGGGGAGATGGCTTGAGCCTCGGAGGTTGAGGCTGCAGTGAGTTGTGATCGAGTCACTGCACTCCAGCCTGGGTGACAGAGGAAGATTTCATCTCAAAAAAAAAGGCAGGGCAGGGGGAGCAGAGTAACTTTTGTTTGTTGTTTTTCGGAGACAGACTCTCCCACTGTGGCCCAGACTGGAGGGCGGTGGTGCCATTCACAGCTCACTACAGCCTTGAGCTCCCATGCTCAAGCGATTCTCCCACCTCAGACTCTCGAGGAGCTGGGACTACAGGCATGCGCCACCACACCCTGCTGATTTTTAAACTTTTTTGTAGAGACAAGGGTCTCACTATATTGCCCAGGCTGGAGTGTAGTGGCACGATCTTGGCTCACTGCCAAGAGTGAACTCCTGAGCTCAAGCGACCCACCCACAAATCCTAAAGTGCCTCCCAAAGTGCTGGGATTACAGGCGTGAGCCACCGCACCCAGCCGAGAGTAACTTGACTGTGGGGAACTCTGGTATCTGCTACCTTAGCCAGGGGATCAAAGTCATCACAGTGATAAATCATGTTGACTGTACTTTTGCTATGATGTGATGAAAATGGCACTTCACCTCTGAACTCTTCCTCCTCATAACCTGTAACCCCAGTCCAATCATGAGAAAAGCATCAGACAGATACCAACAGAGGGGCAGCCTACAACACACCTGACTAGCACTCCTCAAAACCGCCAAGGCCAGCCGGGAGCGGGAGCTCACGCCTGTAATCCCAGCACTTTGGGAGGCTGAGGCAGGTGGATCACGAGGTCTGGAGATTGAGACCATCCTGGCCAACATGGTGAAATTCCATCTCTACTAAAAACACAAAAATTAGCTGGGCGTGCTGGCGCGTGCCTGTAGTCCCAGCTACTCGGAAGGCTGAGGCAGGAGAATCACTTGAACCCGGGAGGTAGAGGTTGCGGTGAGCCAAGATTGCGCCATTGCACTCCAGCCTGGCAACAGAGTGAGACTCCGTCTCAAAAAAAAAAAAACCTGACAAGAGGATCCTAGCGGGGACATGACAACTAAAGGCCATGTGATACCCTGGACGGGATCCAGGTACAGAAGAAGGACATTAGGGAAGAACTAAGGCAATCTGAATAAGCCATGGACTCCAGCTCATGATAATGTATCAACACTGGCACACACTGTAACAAATGTGCCCCACTAATGTAAAATGTAAGATGTGAATAACAGAGGAAACTGTGTGCCCCAGGCATATGGGGACTCTGTACTATCTGCCCCATCTTTCTGTAAATTGAAAACTTGTTCTAAAAAATAAAGTCTATTTTTCAAAAAGTGCACAATCTCACTTCATGTCCATGGTAACAAGCCCCACCCCATCCTGACCTTCCAGAGGAGGGTAAAGACTCCCCAAGGTCACAGGGTGGCAGGAGCAAGGCAGGGCTGCTGGTGAGTAGCCAGAGACTCACTAGAGTCATTCAGGATGATGCAACCTTAGGGTTAGGGTTAGGGAGCCTTTGCACCCAGGTATGGAGAATGGGGACATTTACCTCCCTTAACTATGAGAAGTTACTAAAATGGGCTGCTGGGTAAAGAGCCCAGTGGGTCCCCCGACACAGCCAGCATCCCCCGCAACGCAGCTCCCGTGAGCTCTCTGCTGAGCCTCAGTCTTGCCATCTGTCCAATGGCCAAGCCCTGGCGCCCACAGGCTGCCCAGCACGGAGGGATGTGTGCTTTAGAGAGAAGTCAGTAATTATTTTAGGAGACGAGGAGCCCTCCCCCTGGCTCCGTGATCTTGCGGCCTCTGCCGGTGGCAGTGACTCCAGGCTGCTGTCTGAGGCTGCTTTAACGGGGGCAGGGGTGGCAGACAGGCACACAGAAGCCTCTTTGTCCCAGCTCTGGGGTGGTGGCGATTGGCAGCCGGCTCCCCTTGGGGCAGCTTCGGCTTGGTTACCACCCCTCCCTGCAGAACACTGGGACAAGGAGACGGATGGGAGACGGCTCTCCCCAGGCTACCCTGACTCACGGGGGACCTTGAGGTAGTCTCTGGGCCTGTGGGGGCTTCCATTTCCCCAGAGGTCACCCAGCTGGGACTTCTTCACCCCTCTCTGCCCACCTCAAAGGCCTAGCATGGAGACGGAAGGCGTGGCTGAGGGGCCAAGTGAACGCACTGAGGGCAAATCCATGGGCTTTGGTCCTGGGTCCCAGTCCTGTCTTTCCTGCCTTCCAGCTCAGTCAAATCCAGACTCCACTTCCACATACAGGGCGGGCCACGACCTGAGCCTGGGACTTCTCCGACCTCATCCCCGACCTCTGGACTCACTGTGCCCTCTGCCCGGAAGGCCCTCTCCCAAGGTCCACGGAGGACTCTGACTGCTCCTTTAAGGGCCAACTCATAACCCAAACACTTCCTCCTCCTTCTCCACGTGGAACAAAAGCTCAGGGCTCCCACGGCCTTCACTTGTTCACCCACTGACTCATGACAATGATGTCCTTGTCAAAGTGGCTGACCTCCACGTGGCTAAATCCGAAGGTCCCTTTACTGCCCACCTTGCTGGTCCACTCGGTGGCTGTTCCCAGTGGACCCCCAAGACTCCTGGAAACACATTCTCCTCTTGGCCCCTGCAAGCCCTTCCTGGTACTCCCCCGACCTCCCTGGTTCTCCCCCGACCTCCTTGGCAGCGTCATCCCAGCCTCCCTTGCTGGGTCTTCCTCCTCCCCAGCCTGGAAACATGGGAGACTCAGCCCCTGGGGGTGCTCAGCCAGCTTAGGAGATAAGGAGCTCCATCTCCACACAGATGACCCCGGATTTCTTTTTCTTTCTTTTTTTTTTTTCCAGAGGGAGTATCACTCTGTTGCCCAGGCTGGAGTGCAATGGTGCGATCTTGGCTCACTGCAACCTCCGCCTCCCGGGTTCAAGCGATTCTCCTGTCTCAGCCTCCCTAGTAGCTGGGATTATAGGCACGTGCCACCACACCCAGCAAATTTTTATATTTTTAGTGGAGACAGGGTTTCACTGTCCCAAAGTACTGGGATTAAAGGTGTGAACCACCATACCCGGCCCGACCCCCAGATTGCTATTTCCAGCCACCTCTCCCTACCTCCAGACCTGGATTTCCAGTTTCCTGCTCGACACCTCTCCTTAGCTCACCAGTGGCCATCTCAAGCATCTCCCTCAGGCCTGCTCTGCCGACCTCTCTCCATGTCTGTGAATGACAGCTTCATCCCTTCCACTCTCGAGAGAGAAACCTTGGAGTCAGGCTAATTCTTCCCCTTCTCACCTCCACAGCCAACCTGGAAGCACATTCTGGCAGCTCACCTTTCACAGCTCCTCCAGAATTTGACAACTCATCACCACCTCCACTGCTCCACCCAGGTCTGGGCGACCCTCGGGTCTGGGCTGCCATCTTCACGTAGCTGGACCATGGCAGGTGCCTCCTCCCTGGCTCTCCCCACCCCCAGCCATCTTCCCTGCAGCATCAGATGATGTCAGCTCCCTGTGGGAAACTCACCAATGGCTTCTCATGACCCCACATCCAGACCACGGCCCTCAAGGCCCCACAATGTCTGCTTCCAGTGCGTCGCTGGGCTGCCACAATTTTCCTTTGATCAATTTCCTCCAGCCACAATGGCCTTGCTCTGTTCCCAAACACAGCAAGCATGTGCCAACCTCGGGGCCTTTGCATTTGCTCTTCCCTGTGCCTTGGATGCCCCTCTCCAAGATCTCTGCACGGTCCCTCCCTCATCTCCTTCAGGTGTCTGTGCAAACGTCACCTTTTCAGAGAGGCCTTTCCCGCCTACCCCCTTAGCTTGATTTTGCTTCCCAGTGCTGCGTCATGTGTGTCTGTGTTTACTGACTTGACACCTTTCCGTGCTTCTGCCTTCCTTGATTTCTGGGGCCTGCCTGGGACAATGGAAGCTCTGGGGCAGAGAGTGAGGGGTAGGGGGCAGGCTCTGCAGGCTGGCATGGTGCCCTTACTGCCTGCATGTTAACACACAAATCAGGGTGGCTATTTAAATCGATTAGGGACTGTGCAAACACCACTATCAGGGGATTGTCTACTCTTATCAGCCCAGAGGCAAAGGTGTGGGATGGGGAAGCTGGTGTTGTGCAGCCTCGAAAGCCAGAGAGTTCCTGGGCTGTGGCTGGAAGCTCAGGTCCCAACCAGGGAAGGGAGACAGTGACCTGCCTGGGACATTCACCCTCCCAGCCTGCACAGCACACACCTGGGCTCTGATAGAGCCCATCTTTTACCCCTGTAGAGGCCTGGAACGGCCTGGCCTCCCAATGTTAACTGGAGGCTATACAGGCCCTGGTGGGGAAGTCCTCATTTGAAAGCCAGGCAGGTCTGGATTTGTGATCTCAGACTCTGCTGCTGCCTGGGTGAGGACCAACAAGCGACTTACGTAGCCTCTCAGATGGTGATGGGAACCTCCTCACTAGGGTGGCACAAAGAGTGAAAAGTGCCCAGCATGGGGCTTGGCACATAGTAAGTGCTCACAAAACATCCGTCATTAAACTGACCAGTAAGCTAAGGTGCAAGCCTTGATCAGCGATCTGGCAGGTGCTATCCCCTCCCCGCCCCTGTTTAGTCACTAGTTTTCTCAGCACCTAGGTACACCTGCATTTTGCCTTCACAACAGCCCTAGCCAGCAGCCTCATTTACACTGTGGAAAATGAGGCTCAGAGATGCAATAACACTTGCCCAAGACCACAGAGCCAGAAGGTGGTGGAGCTGGGACTTGAACCCAGGTCTGTAGAGACCTGCTCGTAACCATCCCCAGATGAGGCTGCAAAGCTCAGACTGTCTATATTCCTGCCCTTGAATATGGGGCTTGAGGCAGAGAGGCTTGGGGTGCAGGTCTCTCCCATCCCTGGGGGCAGGGGACATGCCTGGCTCCTGCCTGGGCTTCCCAGCAATGGACGGGTTCATCTCTCTCCCATCCTCAGCATATACCAACCCCATCCCAGACCCAGATGGTTCAATTAGCTGGCCTGAGCACTATTGGCTTAAGCGGCTAGAATGCTTTTAATGAGATTGTGGGAGTTGAACCCTTAGGGATGGCCAGGCAGGACCAAGGGCACAGCCGCCCCCTTCAGTCTGAAAGTTGGGGACTGGGAGGGGACGGGTGGTGCATGGAGAGGAAGGAAACTGAGTCACCCAGGGCCTGGGAGTGGAGATAGTGTATTAACAACTATGTTGTGCTCTGCCTTGAAGTGTGACTCTGGACTGGTCCCTTCTCTGAGCCTTAGTTTCCTCATCTGGAAAATGCTGACAACCTTAGCGTAAGAAGTGACCGCCGGAAAACACCCAGGAGGTACTAATAAACAACAGCTCTCTCATTCATTCATTCATCGATTCAAAAAATACTGAGCACCGGCTGTGTGCCAGGCCTGAGGCTTGAGCTAGGGACACAGCGGTGAATGAAGAAAACAGACAAAAATCTCTGCTCTCAGGGAGCTGGCATTTGAGTTGGGAGAGATAAGACGATAAATAAAGACACTGTGGACACAGTGTAACAACAGAAAAGGGGGACGGTGTGTGACAGGACTGCTATTTTGAGACAGAGTCTTGTTCTGCTGCCCGGGCTGAAGTGCTGTGATATGATCTTGGCTCACTGCAGCCTCCGCCTCCTGGGTTTAAGTGATTCTCCTGCCCCAGCCTCCCAAGTAGCTGAGACAACAGGCACCTGCCACCAAGCCCGGCTAATTTTTGTATTTTTAGTAGAGGCAGGGTTTCACCATGTTGGCCAGGCTGGTCTTGAACTCCTGACCTCAAGTGATCCACCCCCCTCAGCCTCGCACAGTGCTGGGATTACAGGCATGAGCCACCACACCTGGCCGGGGCTGTTATTTTTTGTGGGGCAATCACACCTCCTCTGCTGTGAGGAGGTGACCTCTCAGCAGAGACCTGGAGTGAGCCATGTAGGTGTCTACTGTCAGAGTTCTAGTCACAGAGAACGGCACATGTAAAAGCCCTGAGTAGGAATGTATCTGAGAGTAGGTGACAGAGGCATAGTCAGGGGGCCAGCATGGCAGGTGCAGGGTGACCTAGCATGAGGGTGGAGAGAGGAAGCTGGGGCAGGTACACTGAGAAGCGTGTGTTCTGTACGGCTGCAGGTGTATGCAGATAAGAGTAGGGGAGTGGCATGATCTGCCTGGGGCTCTAGCAGGATCCAGCTAGCCGTGTGGAGACTGGATGGTGCAGGGCAAAGGTGAAGGCAGGGAGACCAGGAAGGAGGCTCCTGAAACAGTCCAGGCGGGAGGATGGTAGCTGGACCAGCGTGAGGACCATGAAGGTACAGAGCCATGGCGGCGGTACTCCTCATGCAGTTTGAAAGTAGAGTTAACAGCGTTTGCTGATGGTTTGGAAGTGCAATGCAAGAGGAAGGGGGAGGAACTGAGGATCATGTTTAGGTTTTGGGCCCAAGTGTCAGGCTGCAGGGAGATGCCGCTGACTGCGATAGGGAGGCAGGGTACCCAAGGCACATACTGGACTCGAGCACACACATCTGCGCATGCGGACACACGCACGCGCCAGTTACCCGGTGGGTCCCTGGCCCCTAGGGAAGTTGAGGCAGGCAGCAGTGCTTCGGGCACTCACCAACACCGACTATGACGAGGGGCGTGTGCTCCCAGCGGGCCAGCAGCAGGAGGTGGACCAGGTTGTGGGCGATGAGGCTGAAGCACAGGATCACAGAGCACCACTCCTGGAGGCGCTTGCCTGCAGGGAGCAGAGGTAAAGCAGTGAGACGTAAAGGCTGGAGGGTCAAGGCCAGGCAGAGTGTGGCCCCATGGGAACTTTTCTTTTCTTTCTTTTTTTTTTTTTCTGAGACAGATTCTCACTCTATCACCCAGGCTGGAGTGCAGTGGTGCCATCTCGGCTCACTGCAACCTCCACTTCCTGGGTTCAAGCAATTCTCCTGCCTCGGCCTCCCGAGTAGCTGGGATTATAGGCGCCTGCACCACACCCAGCTAATTTTTGTATTTTTAGTAGAGATGGGGTTTCACCATATTGGCCAGGCTGGTCTTGAACTCCTAACCATGTGATCCGCCTGCCTCAGCTTCCCGAAGTGCTGGGATTACAGGTGTGAGCCACCGCACCCGGCCAGGAGCTTTTCAACTGTGTTCAATGCGTCTATATTGCCAAACACAAGCTGAGTTTACAGACTCCCACAAAGGATTCTGTACCCATTTCACAGATGACGTCACTGAGGCCCTGGCCAAGATCAAACAGTCGGGGCTGCATGAATTAAACCAAGGAAGGGGCCCTTCAGAGAGTGGCCCAATTCTTTGACAGACAGGACCAGAACTCTGGTCTCCTGGGACCCTCTGGGCTCTCTCTGGAGACGCCTAAGGGAACTTTAATGAGCTTCTTTTTCTTTTTTTAAACTAGAATCTTTGTGGCTTCACTTGTCCCCTTTTGCAGGTAATTATTTGAAGGCAGAGGCTACAAACAACCTTTAATCCTGGTGGCTCACACCCTGCCCAGTCTCCCTCAAGCAGGCTCCAGACAACGAGTCAGGAATTCATGGACAAATAGGGCTATGGGGACAGTGGGGCTTCTCAAAGTACGGCAGGTGGGCCAGGGAGGCAAAGCTTCTGATTCCCAAGAGGAGTCAGAAGTCAGGCTTTGGGTGTGCAATCTGTTTAAGTGTTGCCACATAGTTTTCATAGACACATGAGTTCAGACAAGCTGATTCACTCACTGCGGCTTTGTTTGTGGTGTCAAAACTTGGGAAATAACCTAAGTGGCCGTTGCCCGGGGATTGGCCAAATGAATTCAGTCCACATCATCTCTGCAGCCAGGAAAACGCCTGGGCAGTTGTCTATACGTGGACGTGAAGAGATGCCCAGGATATCTAGGTAAGCGCAAAAAGCAAAGCGCCAAATAGCAACCATTTATGTTAAAAAAAAAAAAAAAATCTATATAGTTAAGACTGGCTTTTCCCTTATTCCCTTTTAAAGTACTAGCATATTACATTGTTTTCTTTTAATCGTAAATTAAAATAAAAAAATAAAAGGGGGCCATGTGCGGTGGCTCACACCTGTAATCCCAGCACTTTGGGAGGCCAAGGCAGGAGGATCATTTGAGACTAGGAGTTCAAGACGAGCCTGGCCAACATGGTGAAACCCCATCTCTACTAAAAATAAAAAAATTAGCCAGGCATGGTGGCAGGCACCTGGAGTCCCAGCTAGGCTGAGGCAGGAGAATTGCTTGAACCCAGGAGGCAGAGGTTACAGTGAGCTGAGATCAAGCCATTGCACTCCAGCCTGGGTGACAAGATCGAACTCTATCTCAAAAAAAAAAAAAAAAAAAAAAAAAAAAAAAAAAAAGGCCAGGCGCAGTAGCTCATGCCTGTAATTCCAACACTTTGGGAGGCCGAGGCGGGCAGATCACAAGGTCAGGAGATCGAAACCATCCTGGTTAACACGGTGAAACTCTATCTCTACTAAAAATGCCAAAAAATTAGCTGGGCGTGGTGGTGGGCGCCTGTAGTCCCAGCTACTCGGGAGGCTGAGGCAGGAGAATGGCATGAACCTGGGAGGTGGAGCTTGCAGTGAGCCGAGATTGTGCCACTGCACTCCAGCCTGGGCGACACTGTGAGACCCCGTCAAAAAAAAAAAAAAAAAAAAAAAGGAAATAAAAACACCATGTGGGTGACACAGAACATGTGACTAGGGTATGCCCCAGGCAGCTGCTCTGTAAGGCAGAGAAGACCTTTAATGACAATAATTTGATCATGGGTGTTTAAAATATACTGAGCAGTTACTACCCGTCAGGCGCCTGCTGAAGTGATGTCCTTTTGTAGATGAGAAAACTGACCACCAGAGTGGTCAAGGAAGTAGCCCAAAGCCACCCAACTAGTCAGCAGAGACCAGAATTCCATGGCCAGAGGTCTGGCTCCTAAGATCCTGCTCTTGCCCGGCTCCATCCTGTTCCTGCTGCCCCTGGTCCCTCCCTCTATTCCCCATCACCCTATCACCTTGATGACATTCTGGGTGAGGAGCCCAGGTCCCCCTTAAGCAGCGGGGCCAGGCAGGTCCCTGTGAAGGGGTCAGGGCCAGAGCAGGTGAGAAGGGCTCCTCCCGTGTCCATCCTTTCTTCTTTTTAGGGCTCTGTGTATGCTGTTCCCTTCACTCCCTGTGCACCTGACACTGCTCCTGCTGATCTCACCCTGGAAACCTCCATCTCCAGGAAGCCATCCATGATGCCTCCTCTGACCCCACACTCCCCCAACACGAGGCCTATCACTCATGCCTGTGGCCTTGTCTACGTTTGCCTTCCCTACCTAAATGTGAAGTCGGGAGGCCCAGAACCATGTCTGGCTCACTCACCAGGGCCCTGACACTCAGTAAATGCTTGCAGAATGAGCATTTGGGAATGAAATTCCCAACCACAATCCTAATGGACAACTCCACAGCTTTGTGTCTGGGTGCCGCTCACCGACATACCTTGGGAAGGAAGTACTGGGTTCCCCATTTGTCATGATAGGGAAACTGAGGCTCAGGGAGGGAGAGGGCCTTGTTCAGGTCACACAACAGCAAGCTGCTCCTGACCTACCCCGAACCAGAATCAGGATAGCTGCCCTCCCCTGGCCTATGAAAAGACCAAGGCTCAGAAGGGGAAGGGGAGACACCAAGGTTACATCCCTTTAGCCCCTTTTGTACAGAGGAGGACACTGAAGCCCAAGAAGGTGAAGGACCTCAACAGAGGTCACATAGCAGAGGTCACAGGGGCCTAGATCTCCTGGTTTCCCAATTCTCAGGCAAGGGCTGTTTCCCTTGAGCCACGCAGCACCCCCACTGCCCCGCAGCTGCCCCAGCCTGGGGATCACTATGATCAGGCCCAGCAGGGCCTTCCCCTTTCTGGTTCTTGTTTGTAGCCAAGGCCCAGGGCTCAGAAGCAGAAAGCCCCGAGCGGCTGAGGTGGGAGGACATGGAGAGGCGGTGAGAAGGAAAGAACAAGTGAACCCTCCCGATGGACCTGCCTGCCTGCCCCACAGCACACAGGGACAGGAAGTGGGCAGAGCCAACTGCAACACAATCAAACAAGTTACCCTAACAATGGCTGACACCCACTGAAGCCTGTCATGTGCTGGGGTGTGGCCCATATTGGAGACGTTGCAAACTGGCTCCCTCTGACATTTTGCCCTCAGTTTTAAAAAGTGAACTAAATTTGAAAATCACGTAAAATTCCTAGTTTCCTGCTTCCCTCAATAACACAGGGTTCTGGCCACCCTAGGCCTGAACAGTAATAGCTGCCCCCATCCGATGGGATACGAGCTCCAGGTTCACCCTGGTCCTCTCCCTTCCCTGGGGTCTCATACTCGGTGGCCAGATTTGGTGGTGGCCCTGGCTGGGCCCCTGTAGTCATCTGAGTTTTTGAGCCCGAGGCACAGTCTCTCATTCAAGTATCAGCCCCTCAAGGAAGGAACTGAGTGATCTCATTTCCTAGACAAGGAAACTGAGGTTCAGAGCTGGGTTTGGATCCCAGACTCATCAATGAGACATGTTAGCCTGGATGTTAGGGGCTGTCCTGAAACCAGAGATGATCCAGCTCTTTCCCCAGGCCATGGAGAACATCCTCCAAATCTGAATACTTTTCCGTCTAAACTCCATCTCTCTTTGGCCTCTGGAAGCTGGATCCTTCTGCAGACCAAATACCTTAATTCTGATCCATAAAAAATGCATACACAATGGCCAGGTGTGGTGGCTCATGCCTGTAATCCCAGCACTTTGGGAGGCTGAGGCGGGCAGATCATGAGGCCAAGAGTTAGAGATCAGCCTTGCTAACATGAACATAGTGAAACCCCGTCTTGACTAAGAATATAAAAATTACCCATGTGTGGTGGTGGGCACCTGTAATCCTAGCTACTCTGGAGGCTGAGGGAGGAGAATCGCGTGAACCCCGGAGGCAGAGGTTGCAGTGAGCCAAGATCGCACCACTGCACTCCAGCCTGGGTGACAGAGCAAGATTCCATCTCCGGGAGGGGAGGTAAAAACATACACAACGTAAGTAGCTTTCACTGAGCAACTAGAACATGCCAGGTACAGGGCTAAGGTGACCTCAGCACGCCTCATCACCTCCTGGGGCTAGGGACCCTCTGTCTCATTCTTCAGAGAGAGAAGCTGGGCCTGGAGAGGTGAAGGCACTTGTCCAAAGTCACTTGAGGGTTACCAAAGTCACAGCATGGACCATCAGCCTGGTAGGGCCTGTGGGGTCAACTGGCCTAAACTGTGTCACTTAACAGATGGGCAGACTGAAGCGGGGTCAGGGAGTACGGCTGCTCAGGACACAGGAGGCCTGGGCTGTCCTCTGGCTGTAGTGCTGAGGTCCTGCTTTTAGAGCCAGCCCCTGGCTTGGCAGGGGTTGAAGATCTGAGCCAATAGTAGTGGCCACTTGTTGGCCAGAGGAAGGGCTGGCCTCGTGTGGTAGGTATGGAGGGCTAGGAAGAGCAGGGGAGGGCTGGGATCATGCCTTTGTCATCCTGCTTTCCAAGTGACAGGCTGCAGTAAAAGGCTTGGCGGGCCCAACTCTTCTGGTTCCAGGTAGAGACAAGCCCCAAATAAGCTGAACTTCGGAGGGCCCCTGGCCTCCAGCAGACCCTCAGCCTCAGGGAAATGGGGGACAAGAGGTAAAGAGAAGGCGGGGATGAGAGACGGACAGAGGGATAAATATGAGATGAGAGACAAATAAGGAATCAGAGCCACGGGAAGATGAGAAACAGGCTGAGTGCCGCGGCTCATGCTTGTAATACCAGTGCTTTAGGAGGCCAAGGTAGAAGGATCACTTGAGGCCAGGAGTTGGAGACCAGCCTGGGCAACATAACCAGATCCTGTCTCTACAAAAATAAAAATAAAAATTAGCTGGGCGTGGTAGCTTACACCTGCAATCTCGGCACTCTGGAGGCTGAAGCGGGAGGATAATTTGAGCTCAGAAGTTTCGGGTTGCAGTGAGCTACAATCGCTCCACCGCACTCCAGCCTGGGTAACAGAGCAAAACCTTGTCTCAAAAACAAACCAAAAAAATGAAAGAAACAAAGATGAGAAACAGAGACAAAATGAGCAAAAAACAGAAGGCCCATCTGGGGGACTGTGAACCCCTGGGCTCAGCTTCGAGAGTACAGGCCAGGACTCTCACCCAGTACTCCTGACACCCTCCACCTTTCCCCTCCCCCGGTGCCAAGAGCCTCTGTAATCCCCAGGGCAGGGGGCACCAACAGTTAGCCTGGGTTGGGGACAGGTGGATCAAGGACTCTTCAGGCTGCACCCTTGAAACCTGGGGCACCTGAGAAGCAGCACACACACGGCCAGATTTCAGCTGGGACCTTTTGGGAAGTTGGACACCCGTCTCACCCTCCGGCCTGCCAAGCTGGCCAGGCCCTTCACAAATCCTGACATCTGGCATGAGGTGGGCTGCTGCTGCAAAACTCAAGCCTAGAACAGGACCCTTCATGGCTCCCAGGTCCTGCAGGACCAGGGCTCAACCTCTAGGCCAGACAGTTGGGGCTTGCAGAATCAGGCTGCGGCTGCCTCCCTGCTGCACCTGTCACCATTCCCTCGGCCCCATGCTGTTCTGGTACAACTACTCACAGTTCCCTATACACAGAGGCCCATTCTCTGCCACCTGCCCTGCACACATGCTGTTCTGATGATCTGGAATACTCGCCCCCGCCTCCCACACACTCACCCCTGGCTGGCTGACTTCCATAGCGAAGAGTAAGAACATAAGACCTAGGGCACCCGCTCCCTGCCCAGTCCCGGGTTCCAGGCCTAGGCCTGCTGCTGCCCGGTGCCCCGCCCTATGACCTCAGGCAGTCTCTCCCATTTTCTAAGCCTCAGGAAACGTTCCGACAAAAGTGGACTGGGTGCTCGTGAGGGGCCAAGCACTTCAAGCAAACCAAATAGGTTCAGTCCCTGTCCTGCTGGCCTTCCCATCAGGCGAGGGCAGAAGTGGGCCTAACCCCGATTAAGGTGAGCTTTAGGAAGAGCGTGCATGGGGTGGGGGTTGGGAGGGGTTGCAGCCTCCTCCTCTGTAAATGGGGTTAATATCAGGGTACAGCTCACACAGTTGTAGTAGGAATGCACTGAGAGCAGATGAGGAACATGCCAGCATAGTGAGGGCTCAATCACTCGGCTATGTTGATTGCCATGATTATGACTGTCAACTGTCACAGTGCCAAACCACCTCCGGCCCCAGTAATCTCAAACATTCCGCTCCTAGAACCCAGGAACTTCTCCCACTCTTCCCTCCAGCCTACATGTGTCCTCCATGTTCCCTAAATATGACTGGCAAGCTCCCACCTCAGGGTCTTTGCATTTGTTGTTTCCCTGGTCTGGACCAACCCTTCTTCAAATATCCTCAGGGCTCCCTCCCTCGGCCCTTCCTCCCTTCAGGCCTCCCTTCAGGCCTTCCTTCGAATGTCACCTGCTCAGGGAGGCCTTCACGCCCCCTCCCTAAAATGTCATCCCGTCCCCAACATTTCAGGTCCCCCTCTCCTGCTATATATTTGCTCCACAGCGCTTGCCACCACTGGGCATGTGAGACAGTTATTTGTCAAGTTTATTGCCTGGCTATCTACTAAAATGCCAGCTCCATTTTTTTCTTTTTCTTTTTTTGAGACAGAGTCTCGCTCTGTCATCCAGGCTGGAATGCAGTGGCGCGGTCTTGGCTCACTGCAACCTCCGCCTCCCGGGTTCAAGAGATTATCCTGCTTCAGCCTCCCGAGTAGCTGGGATTAGAACTGCCCGTCACCACACCTGGCTAATTTTTGTATTTTTAGTAGAGTCGGGGTTTCTCCATGTTGGCCAGGCTGGTCTTGAACTCCTGACCTCAAGTGATCCACCCAATTTGGCCTCCCAAAGTGCTAGGATTATAGGTGTGAGCCACCGTGCCCAGCCAGCTCCATTTTTTTCTGTCTTGCTCACCACTCTGCCCCCAGAGCCTAGAACACGGGCTAGAAGATAGGTGTTCAACATGCATTGCGCCTGGTTTCTCATTTTATCAGGCCCAGAGGGGTCAAGTACTTCCCCAAGATCACACAGTGAGCGGATAGAAGCAGAGAGGCCAGTGGAAAGGAAGTTGGAGAAACCAGTTTGGCAAGTCTCCTCCCCTACCTCCAGGTCTGGAGGAGATAAGAGGCCTTGACTGCAGATTTGGGGCACCAGGCTGTCTGCAGACTGTGATTCAGGCATGGCTGTTCAGAGAGTGAAGTGCACTTGGGGAAACCAGAAATGGACAAATATGCAATTGATCGTGATGAGGTGGGGAGACAGCAATCCCTGGGGAGGCTTAGAATGCCTGGGAATGATTTGGGCTGTCTGAAAGTAGGCAGGGTTCACAGGAGCAGGCAGAGCTGGACACTAAAGAGGGAGGCCCTTGAATCCTTATCCCCAATTCCCAGGTGGGGAGTTTGAGGACCAGAGAGGTGAGGTGGATCCCCCACAGCAAAGGTCAGACTACTGTTAACAACAGGGAGTGCCTACTGAATGCCTAGTGCGGCACCACAGTGGACGATCTCATTTCCACTTCCTAACACAAAGGGGCAGATAAACTTTAACTTGCAAGGAAACCAAGGGGAAAAAGAGACGGAAAGTGGCTTGGACCAGGTCATACGGCTGAGTAATAGAGTCAGGATGTTAACCCTGGCCTACCTCCAGGAGAGCGGGAGGTTGTAAGTCCGTAGGCTGGGTGCCTTGGGTACAGGCCTGAAGAAACCATAGCGGCATGGACCAGGTACCCAAGTCAGGAGTTAAAAAATCACATACAGAGAATGGAGTGGTCTAGGACCCAATGAGGAATCGCAAATGGCCCATGGCCATGCTGCCTTTTAAGGAAGAGACAGCATGGAACCCAGACCAGTGAGGGTGGAAAGCTAAGGTGCTAGTGACCCAGACCCACTCCAGGCAAGGGCTGCGTGTGGTGCTTGGTGGCTGCCCCACAGCAAAAGGATGTCAGAATGTTTGACAAACAAAGCTTGATGCAATGGTGACACCTAGGCAGAGGTGCCTCCCAGTAACCTGAATCTGGAGTTCTCAAAGGCGCTTCCTTAACCCCTGGGGACACAGGGCCCTTCTGAAGCCAAACAATAAAACTCCTAAGGCTCACCACAGGAGTCAGAGAAGGTGGGGGTGCCCCAGCGTGCTTGCTGGAGCATATACAGTGAGCAAAGCAGGAAGAAGCTAGGGAGAAACCGTGGCCCGAGGGAAAGGGGCAGAGGGAGAGGTGAACTCCAACTTGTGATCTGGTCTGGGGAATATGGGGGTTCCAGTCCCAAGTCCTAAGGAAGGGGCTAATACATGGACGTGAGGAAGGGGCAAGAGCTGGAGTTGGGGCTTATGTACAGGGGAGCTTACACTGGGGTACGTTCAGTCCCTTCACTGCCTGGGATCCAAGAATATGGGTTAAGGACTGATGCTCCCCACTGGAGGGTTGAGGAGAGGATATCGGTCTGTAGCCACTGAAGCTATCACTAGGATGGGGTTTTGGGGAAGGGTGTGGGGGGTACCGTGCAGCTGGAAGCCCCTGAGTTAGGGTTCCCTGGGCAGAGGAGCTGACATTCCCAGGTTAGGGAAGTGAGGTCATTGTCTGCAGCCCAGGGCCTGGGCTAGGGCACAGAGGAGGCACTAGGGTGTAGATTCCAGATTTGGGGAACCTGGGATGAGGTGTGACTTTTAGGGGCCTGAGGGCAGTGCTTATAGCTGAAGGGCAGCTTTGGGCTTGGACTGGGTCCTGCAGGGATGAGGGGGTGGGGTTCTAAGTCTAGGAGCACTCTTCGCAACCAAGAATGCCCCGGGGCTAGGATTCCGTATCTGCGGGTCCGATGGGAGCTCCATTTGTCGCCTAGGAAGCTCATGGTAGTTTCTTGATCTGGGGAGTGTCTTTGCAGCCAGGAAACCCCGGGGCCAAGGTTCTGGCTTGGGTTTGGAAGGGACGCTGGGGTGGGGTTCCCGAACTTAGGGGCGCTATTTGCAAATTAGACACCCAGGCTGGAGTTCCGCATCTGGGCCCGAGGTTGGGGCTCCAATCTAGGGTCGCTGTCCACAGCGGGGGCTGGTGACCGCAGGCCTGGAGGGGGGCCCGGAGGTCTTACCTGGCGAGTAGAGCGCAGCCAGCTCGCGGGCCCCAGCGTGCTGCGCGCCCCAGCGGCAACAGGACGCCTCGTCCTCGTCCAGCTCCAGCTGCTGGCCCGGCCCATCCTCGGCGCCCGCCATGGCCACTCGCCCGACCGGCCCGGTGCGCTTTGCTGGCGGCGGCGGCGGCAGGGCCGCGGAACCGCGGCGAGATCACGCCGCCCAATGACCGCCCAGCGCCGGGCGCGGCGGCGCCGCGGGCGGGGTCCTCGCCCGGCCGCGCGTCACAGCCAATCGGGGCTCGCGCTGGAGCTGCGCAGGCCAATCGGATGCCGCTGAGCCGCAGCCAACCGCCGCGAGCCGGAGGCTGGGCCGCAGCTGGACGCAGCTGGGCGCGGAAGCGTGGGGCGGAGGCGGGTGCCCGCCTGACCCGCTCAGCCGCGGCTGGGTTCCCGGCTCCAGCCCACCTGGAGCTCGCGGCGCGTCGCCGCCCACCTAGGCTTCGGTTCACTGGCCCTTGCAGTGGGCCGAGGCTGCGCCCAGAAATGGGCATTTCTTGAGCCCGCAGCGTTAAGCGCCCACTATGTGCAAGGGACGCGAACGGAGGGCGCCGGGCCGGGGCGGAGGCCAGGGAGCATTTGGCGGGTGCTTTGCACAATGCTCCCTGGCGAGGCCGATG
Organism: Theropithecus gelada; assembly: GCF_003255815.1. NCBI lineage: Eukaryota > Metazoa > Chordata > Mammalia > Primates > Cercopithecidae > Theropithecus > Theropithecus gelada. The sequence goes on along the minus strand of NC_037678.1, from coordinate 52,416,857 downwards.
GACGGTGGGCTGGTTTATGAAGCCCTACTGTGTGCAGAGGTTTCGGGGGCCGTGCGTTCATCAGCTGTGTGCCAGCTCTGTGCTGTGCGCCCAAAGAGGAGAAACCTCGAGCCTGTCCCACATCTTCCCCAGCTCAAGTTCTCCCGATGGAGAGGACAGTCAGCTAATGAAAATGACAGCTAGGGTCACTATGAGATTTGCTGAGCGCTTAATATCTGTCAGGCGCTGGACCAAGAGCTAGACGAGCAACATTTATTTGACTCTTAAACACCAATGGTATTGCCTCCTCAGAGAGCCCCACCACCACCACCCTGCTCAAAGGTGCCCCCTCCTCCAGTCACTGTGACATCACCCTGTTTTGTCTTCACAGCGCTTGTGGTGGGGATTGAGCTTGCAGTCCCTGTCTCTCCTATCAGAGAGCAAGCTCCTGAGGGCAGAGAACAGCTTTGGTCACAGCAGAGCCCCCGTGCCAAGATTGGGGCTGGCACATGGTAGAAGCTCAATAAATGCCTGATGAATGAATTAAGGCTCAGCCAGATGCGTTTAATACTTCAGCAGATAAATGACAGCAGCAGGGATTTACCCCAGGTCTAACCGACAACAAAGTATGCAATAATTGCTCATAGAAATTCCATACAGGCTGGACGCGGTGGCTCACGCCTGTAATCCCAGCATTTTGGGAGGCCAAGACTGGTGGATCACCTGAGGCTAGGCGTTTGAGACCAGCCTGGCCAACATGGTGAAACCTTGTCTCTACTAAAAATACAAAAATTAGCCAGGTTACTTATCCCAGCTACTTGGGAGGCTGAGGCAGGAGAATCACTTGAACCTGGGAGGTGGAGGTTGCAGTGAGCTGAGATGGTGCCATTGCATTCCAACCTGGGTGACAAGAGTGAGACTCGGTCTCAAAAAAAGAAAGAAAAAAAAATCCATACAGTGAGATCACATAGGAGCCTCCCTGGAGGCTGTGGAAGGTCCTGAGAGGTGCTGAGGGGAGCAGAGAGGGGAGGTAAGAGCCCGTTCCAGAATCCAGGTTCTCTGAGGGTTTAAGTCCTGGATTCCTGCACTACCAGTCACCCCAGGGCTGTTTCCTGAGTGTTCCTGCCATAGAGAGCCACTGTCCCCCACCAGGCCTATGCTCCCTCCGTTTCTTTCCCACACCTCCTCCCAGGAAGGAAAAGCCACCTTTCAGTGGCAGGGACGGGTTGCAACCCAAGTCCTGGTGAATTCTGGTGAAGCTGGCTGGTTTTGCATCATGTATTAACAGCACAGTTAATCCAACAGTTGGATTTTTTAACCCAGGAGCTTAAGGCTGGAGATGGGGGTTGGTGGCTTTGGTGGGGGCTGGTTGTCAGATTTCAGGTAAACACCTTGTAAAGCTCTCTACTCGCATCCCACAGCCTCCAAACAGGGTAGGGTGGCTGGTTAGTGCTGGTGTCCAGAGACCCTCACAGTGGCCAGCACCCGACGGTTGATGGACAGACTGCCTGAGATAACTCATTCCTTCATTCTTTCACTGAACACATTTATTAAGCACCAACCTGACCCAGGGAAACAGCAGGGAACATGGCAGAATCCCTGCTTTCTTGGGAGGTGGGGGTGAAGGTTAGGGAAGTCCTGTTTAAGAAGATGACATTGGATCCAAGACCTAAAGGGCATGGGGGAGCCGGTTACTTAAAATGAACTGGGAAGTCCCTTCCTGTGGGGTTTTGAGTAGAGGAATGACATGATGACATGATCTGACTTACTTTTTCTTTTTTTTTTTTGAGATGGAGTCTCAAGCTCTATCACCCAGGTTGGAGTGCAGTGGCGTGATCTCGGCTCACTGCAACCTTTGCCTTCTGGTTTCAAGCAATTCTCCTGCCTCAGCCTCCTGAGTAGCTGAAATTACAGGAGCCCGCAATGCCTGGCTAATTTTGGTATTTTTAGTAGTGATGGGGTTTCACTATGTTGGCCAGGCTGGTCTCGAACTCCTGACCTTGTGATCTGCCCGCCTTGGCCTCCCAAAGTGCTGGGATTACAGGCATGAGCCACCGTGCCCGGCCAAGAGATATAAATTTCATACCTTTTAAAGTATAAAGTGAACCCTATTAAAGTAAATTCCATGGTTTTTAGTATATTCACACAGTTGTGTAATCATCACGACTATCTAGTTCCAGAACATTTTCAGTACACCCAAAAGAAACCCCATATCCATTAGCAGTTACTCCCTCACTTCCCTCTTTCCCCAGGTCCTGGTAACCATTAATCTACTTTCTACTTCTAAGGACTTGCTTCTACTGGACTTTTCAATGTAATGGAATCATATAATTATATGAAGCCTTTTGTGTCAGGCTTCTTTCACTTAGCATAATGTTTTCAAGGTTCATCCATGTTGTAGCACATGTCAGAATTGCCTTTTTTTTTTCAGTAGCTCAGATTACAGGCATGCACCATCAGGCCCGGCTAATTTTTTTGTAGAGACGGAGTTTCACCATGTTAGTCAGGCTGGTTGTGAACTCCTGACCTCAAGTGATACACCTGCCTCGGCCTCCCAAAGTGCTGGGATTACAGGCATGCACCACTGTGCCCAACCACGTATATCTTTTTTGGAGAAATATCTATTAAAATCCTTTGCCTTGGCCAGATGCGGTGGCTCATGCCTGTAATCCCAGCTACTTGGGAGGCTGAGGCAGGAGAATCATTTGATAATGGGAGGCAAGTGATCCAAGTGAGCCGAGACCACGCCATTGCACTCCAGCCTGGGCAGCAAGAGCGAAACTCCATATCAAAAACAAACAAACAAAAAAATCAAATCTTCTGCCTTTTTTCAAATTCAGTTATTGGTATTTTTCTTTAACTGTAAGAGTTATTGATATATTATGGCTATTAATCCCTTATCAGATATAAGATTTATGACATATTTTCTGTCATTCTGTTGGTTGTCTTTTAACTTTCTAGATCATGTTCTTTGACATATACATTTTTTTTTTTTATAGGGTCTCATTCTTTCGTCCAGGCTGGAGTGCAGTGGTGTGATCATGGCTCACTGCAGCCTTGAACTCTCGGGCTCAGGTGATTCTCCCACCTCAGCCACCCAAGTAGCTGGGATTATAGGCAAATTACAGGCATGGGCCACCACGCTCAGTTAATTTTTTGTATTTTTTTTCTTTTTTTGAGTGGAGTCTTACTCTGTTGCCCTGGTTGGAGTGCAGTGGTGTGATCTTGGCTCACTACAACCTCCTCCTCTTGGGTTCAAGCAATTATCCTGCCTCAGCCTCTCAAGTAGCTGGGATTACAAATGTGTGCCACCACACCAGTTAATTTTTTGTATTTTTAGTAGAGATGAGTTTTCACCATATTGGTCAGGCTAGTCTCAAACTCCTGACCTCAGGTGATCCAACCGTCTTGGCCTCCCAAAGTGCTGGGATTACAAGCGTGAGCCACTGCGCCTAGTCCAGACTTGATTCTTTTAAAAAAACTTTTTTATTTGTGACAGGGTCTCTCTATTTGTCTCCCTGGCTGGAATGCAGTGGCACCGTTATGGCTCACTGTAACCTCAACCTTTTAGGCTCAAACAATCCTCCTACCTCAGCCTCCCAAGTAGCTCAGATTACAGGTACACACCACCATGCCTGGCTAATTTATTTTTTGTACAGATGGGGTCTCACTATGTTGCCCAGGCTGGTCTTGAACTCCTGGGCTCAAGCAAACCTCCCACTTCAGCCTCCCAAAGTGCTGGGATTACAGGCGTGAGCCACTGCCCCTGGCCTCCGAGTAGTACATTTGTTAATTGATAAAGCTACATTGACCCTCCATTATCACCCAAAGTCAATAGTTTGCGTTGGAGTTCACTCTTGGTGTACATTCTGTGGGCCTGGGCAAATGTGTAATGACGTGGATCCACCATTGTAGTTACCAGACAGAGAAGTTTCACTGCCCTAAAAATCCTCTATCACAGATGTATTTTAATGATTTGATTGAATATGTGGGCTGCTAAGAAGTGGGCTTTGAGCCCACAGGAATTGTGGGCTCAAAACATCTCAAAAAATTAAAAAAAAAAAAAAAAGCCCTGAATTTTTGGAGGAATCTCTCTTGCTGCCCCTGTTCTCAGCCCCTGAAGTTAGCACAAGCTAAGCAACATCGTCCAGTCCCCTGGGATGCAGTGATTGATTCAGAGATGAGCATGTGACTTAAGATGGTCTATCACAGTGGACTTCAGGATCCTGGTATGGAATTGGGATGTGAATAAGGAAGCAAGTCTCATCAGAATCTGCTGGCAGACATGAAGGCATCATCCTCAGAGTGAGTCCAACATTACAGGAAGCAAAAAGGAGAGACCAAGAGAAACCAAGTCCTTGCTGAGACCGTTAAGTGGCTGGATCAAGCTTCACCTGAAAGCAGCCCTACCTTTCTAGTCAGACAGACTTAGGTTAAGTCTCAGCTCCATCACTTGTGTGCTGTGTGACCATGGGCAAATTATTTACTCTGTTAGGATGTCAGTTTTCTCCTGTAAAAATGGGGATCCTAGCAGAATGCCTGCTTCATAAGGTTGTTATGAAGATAAACAAGTTAATACATACATAGTTGTTAGAAGTGCCTGGCATATTGTAAACCCTCAATAAATTTTATTTTATTTTTTTGAGACAGAGTCTCGCTCTGTCACCCGGGCTGGAGTGCAATGGCTCAATCTTGGCTCACTGCAACCTCCGCCTCCGAGGTACAAGTGATTCTCCTACCTCAGCCTCCCAAGTAGCTGGGATTAGAACTGCCCGTCACCACACCTGGCTAATTTTTGTATTTTTAGTAGAGATGGGGTTTTGTCATGTTGGCCAGGCTGGTCTCAAACTCCTGACCCCAAGTGATCCACCTGCCTTGGCCTCCCAAAGTGCTGGGATTACAGGTGTGAGCCACTACACTCGCCTTCAATAAATTGTAGCTATTACGGTTAGCACTGAGCCACTAGAACAAACCTTACCTGAACTGCAACTCTCCTTTGAACTTCACTGTTATGGGAATCCAATAGATTCTGTTTTGTTTGTTTGTTTTTGTTTTGTTTTGTTTTTTTGTTTGTTTTTTTTTTGAGACGGAGTTTCGCTCTTTTTGCTCAGGCTGGAGTATAATGGCGCGATCTTGGCTCACAACAACCTCCGCCTCCTGGGTTCAAGCGCTTCTCCTGCCTCAGCCTCCCGACTACCTGGGATTACAGGCATGCACCACCACGCCCAGCTAATTTTGTATTTTTTAGTAGAGATGGGGTTTCTCCATGTTGTTCAGGCTGGTCTTGAACTCCCGACCTCAGGTGATTCGCCCGCCTCAGCCTCCCAAAGTGCTGGGATTACAGGCATGAGCCACCGCACCCGGCCTGGATTCTCTGTTTTTATTTTGTTATATTTTTTCTTGCTTGCAGAGTGTGGGGCCTGAGATCAGGGAAGGATCAGGGAGAAAGGTGTGGGGAACTGTGTTTGAAGGTGGCTGTTACTCTGTGTCAGGCACTTTGCATACAACTTGCTATTTGGCCCCATTTTCCAGAAGAGGAAACTGAGGCTCAGAGAAGTTAACTTGTCCAATGCTTTTTTTTTTTTTGCTGTTTTGAGACGGAATCTCACTCTGTCGCCCAGGCTGGAATGCAGTGGCGCAATCTTGGCTCACTGCAACCTCCGCCTCTGGGGTTCATGCCATTCTCCTGCCTCAGCCTCCCGAGTAGCTGGGACTATAGGCGCCCGCCATCATGCCCGGCTACTTTTTCTGTATTTTTAGTAGAGACGGGTTTTCACCGTGTTAGCCAGGATGGTCTCAATCTCCTGACCTTGTGATCCGCCTCCCAAAGTGCTGGGATTACAGGCGTGAGCCACCTCACCCAGCCAACTTGTCCAATGTTTTTACCAAAGAGGAAAGGTAAGGTAAAGGGCCAGGCGTGGTGGCTCACACCTGTAATCCCAGCACTTTGGGAGACCGAGGCGGGTGGATTGCTTGAGGCCAGGAGTTCGAGACCAGCCTGGCTAACATGGGGAAACCCCATCTCTACTAAAAACACAAAAATTAGCTGGGTGTGGTGGCACGTGCCTGTGCCTGTAATCTCAACTACTGGGGAGGCTGTGGCAGGAGAATGGCTTGAACCTGGAAGGTAAAGGTTGCAGTGAACCGAGATCGTACTACTAATCTCTAGCCTGGGCGACAGGGCAAGACTCCGTCTCAAAAAACAAAACAAAACAAAAGATAAGGTAGGGAAGTTGGACAGTGGGTATGGCAAGAGTAAAGGCCAGGAGGTGTGACTGTACCTGATGTGCATGCAGGGAATGGGAGTCATTAGGAATCTAGAGGAATTAGCGAGCAATAAAAGGCCAGGAGGCCAAGAAGGGCGGGGCCGAGCTCAATCCATGTTGGTGGTGGTTGGAGCTATCTTTGTGTTATGGCCACAACTGCGGTTCCCTTGCATCAATCTTATCTGTGAGGGTGACATAGAGGTGCATTTGTTTGGATTAGATCTGATAAGCCACAGATATTCCAAAGTTATAGTGGCTTAAACATGGCAGACACACACACACAAACATGGCAGACACACACACACTACACAGACACACACACAAACTTGGCAGACACACACACACTACGCAGACACACACACACAAACTTGGCAGACATTTCTTTTCCTTTCACGTAGATATAGGGGACCAGAGGTAGTGTGGCAGAATCCACAATCGCCAGGCCCCTTCTATCTGGTCACTCCTCCATCTGGTCAGTCAACCAACAGGTGGCTTCCACCTCAGGGCCCAAGAAGGTCACTCATGCTCCAGCCATTGTGTCATATACTAGCCAGCAGGAAGGGGCAAAGAAGGCAACGTTTCCCTGCTTTGATCCTACTGGTTAGAACTTGGTCTTAGTCACATGGCACTCTCTGCTGTACAGGAGGCTAGAGAATGCAGTTGTCCTCTGTGGAGACCAACTAAAAAGCTGAGGTTCTATTAATAATAAGAAAGGAAAATAGGCCGGGCGCGGTGGCTCAAGCCTGTAATCCCAGCACTTTGGGAGGCCGAGGCGGGTGGATCACGAGGTCAGGAGATCGAGACTATCCTGGCTAACATGGTGAAACCCCGTCTCTACTAAAAATACAAAAAACTAGCCGGGCGTGGTGGCAGGCGCCTGTAGTCTCAGCTACTTGGGAGGCTGAGGCAGGAGAATGGCGTGAACCCGGGAGGCGGAGCTTGCAGTGAGCCGAGATCACGCCACTGCACTCCAGCCTGGGAGCACAGCGAGACTCCCTCTCAAAAAAAAAAAAAAAAAAAAAAAAAAAAAGAAAGGAAAATGATATTATTAATAGTTGATACTCGGAAGCTTCTGCCGCACACATGGCAGGCACGAGTCCTTCTTTTTGGCCTCCAGTGTCCAAACTGCTTTCCTAGGCTCTCTAGCCATCCTGGTGTTCCTGAGAGTTCCCCAATTATTTCCCTAGTAAATTACTTGTTTCTTGCCTGTCATCACGAGCCCTCATAGTGAATGGCATAGGGGACGAGATCAGAAATGCATGATCAACAATAATGGTGAACATTTATTGAGCACTTACTGAATGCCAGGCCATGTTATAACCTTACCTCAGCCTCCCGAGTAGCTGGGATTACAGGCATGTACCACCATGCCTGGCTAATTTTGTATTTTCAGTAGAGACGGGGTTTCTCCATGTTGGTCAGGCTGGTCTCGAACTCCCAACCTCAGGTGATCTGCCAGCCTCAGCCTCCCAAAGTGCTGGGATTACAGGCATGGGCCACCGCACCTGGCCAGGCCTGGTTCATTTTAAAGTTGTTGTCTTAATCTGAGTTGCTTAAGAACACCGAGTTGTTACTGCTTGCAATTCTGTGTGTTGGCTGGTGGTTCCTCTGTGGGTTTCACCTGGGCTTGTGCATGTGGCTGCTTCTGGCTTTCAGCTGTGCTGGCCAGGCCAAGGTGGCCTCACTCATGGTGACATGGGATTCAGATGGGATTCAGATAGCTGGTTGTTGGCTGCGGCATCTCAGTGCTGCATCTGGGCTCTTATCATCCAGAAGGTTAGACTAGCTTCTGTATGTGGTGTTTTCAGCACAGCATCCAGGAGCCCTAGGCCCAGATGTCCCATAAAGTCTCTTTCTCCCATTTATTCTATCTCAGAGCAAGTCAAACATCAGCCCAGGGCTTCCAGGAAACTGCTCCTTGCTCCTTGTTGGACCCTAGACCTCATTTGTACTCACTAGCAGAGGGATAAGATTACCCTTTGACTTATCCGGCCCTCCAAGGTGGGGCAGGGAATGGGGTCACTTCCCTGAGGCACGTGGGCTGCCTGGGGAAGGGGTGGACCTTTGAACAAAACTGGGGAGGGGCAGATGCAGGGAGAGGGTGGTTACAGAGCGGAGACAACAGACAACAGGACTATGATCACCCACTGTCAATGTTTGGTGGAATTTCTTTCCAGGCATTTTACAAATACTCAAGAGATATTCCTGCCTGCCACACTTATACTGAGAACCCGTTTCTGGAAGCCTCTTGGGACTGTGCCCTGATTGTGCCTAGATCCTGAGCACAATCATACAATGATGTTTTTCCTTTTCCTGGGAGCAGGTGGGAATGACAGATTAAAACTATGCTGTAAAAACTAGAACAAAACATAGGTGAGTTTCTAAAAAATGCCTTTAAAAAATAATAATTCAATTTTTTTTCAAATTTACAGAAAAGTTGCAAGAACAGTACAATAAACTCTCAACACCCTAATTATCAACATTTTGCTACACGTGATTTATCCTTCTATCTCTCTGTGTGTACTATTTTTCGGAACCATTTGGGAGTCAGTTACAGACATCATAATGCCTTTTTAGCCTAAATTCTTCAGTGTGTATTTCTTTTTTTTTTTTTTTTTTTTTTGAGACAGAGTCTTGCTCTGTGGCCCAGGCTGGAGTGCAGTGGCCGGATCTCAGCTCACTGCAAGCTCCACCTCCTGGGTCTACGCCATTCTCCTGCCTCAGCCTCCCGAGTAGCTGGGACTACAGGCGCCCGCCACCTCGCCCAGCTAGTTTTTTGTATTTTTTTGGTAGAGACGGGGTTTCACCGTGTTAGCCAGGCTGGTCTCGATCTCCTGACCTCGTGATCCGCCCGTCTCGGCCTCCCAAAGTGCTGGGATTACAGGCTTGAGCCACCGCGCCCGGCCCAGTGTGTATTTCTTAAGAACAAAGACATTCTCTTACAGGAACTCTGTATAGTTTTTAAGATCAGAAAATGTCACATTGGTGCAATGTTATAATTTAATTTCTTTTCTTTTCCTTCTTTCTTTTTTTTTTTTTTTTTTTTGAGAGGGAGTTTGGCTCTTGTTGCCCAGGCTGGAGTGCAATGGCGCGATCTTGGCTCACCGCTGCTTCCGCCTCCCAGGTTCAAGCGATTCTCCCGCCTCAGCCTCCCGAGTGGCTGGGACTACAGGCACACACCACCACACCCAGCTAATTTTTGTAATTTTTTTTAGTAGAGATGGGGTTTCACCATGTTGGCCAGGATGGTCTCGGTCTCCTGACCTTGTGATCTGCCTGCCTCGGCCTCCCAAAGTGGTGGGATTAGAGGCGTGAGCCACTGTGCCTGGCCTATAATTTAATTTCTATTGTTCAGATTCAAATCTTGTTATTTATCCCAATTAGGACCTGAGACCCTTTTTTTTTTTCCTCTGAGTCTGCTTGCAAGGGACATCTCGTATTCTTAAACTAGTGACTATCAATGTCATTGCACCCCTTCTAAAGAGGTAAAATGTCCTTCTGCCCAAAGAGAAGAAAGTCAATAACACATAAAATCTGTTTAAAGAATCTGTGCTTAGAAATCCTCCTCATAGGCTCTGTACAGTTACAGCAGTGGTTCTCAGTCTGGGGTGATTTTGACTCCCAGGGGACATTTGGCAATGTCTGGAGAAATTTTTGGTTATCACAACTGGGGGTGGTGATTTACTGGCATCTAGCGGGTAGAAGCCACAGATGCTGCTAAACATCCTACAGAGGACGGTCCCCCTACAGCCCAACAACAAAGAATGACCCAGTCCAGGATGTCAGTGGGGCCAAGGTTAGAAATCCTGACCTGTAAGTAAACTGAAGAGGCATGCCTTTTTCTGTTGCAATAGTGCTCCCATGAATGTACAATTCGTCCTAGCAGTTCCATTTCCCCCCACCTATGTTGCAAAAATCCCATCTCTGTAGGCACCGGGAGGTCCAGCCAAGTGTGTTTAGGATCGCTGGAAACTGGAACCAACCTGTATGCCCATTAGGAAGAGACAGATCAAGCACGTAGTCACACTGTGCCCTGTTGCTTCCCTCTGCTTCTTTTGCTCCTGGGTAACTAGGGCGGGCTGCTGCTTTATGACTTAGGATACAACTGCTTCTGACTCATGCGTGATTGGCTCTTTGTGATTATGAGCTGAGACACGTCAGCAGGAGGCTGCCCCGGAATGTCTCCCCATGTGAATTGAGGGTGGGGCCTCTGCTGAGTCACCTCTGTCTCCTAGAAGCCTGGCTCAGGGTCAGCTCATTTTAAAAGCAGCCAACCTTTCTTCTTCTCTTCCCTTCTCTTCCCTTCTCTTCCCTTCTCTTCCTTTCTCTTCTCTTCTCTCTTCTCTTCTCTTCTCTTCTCTTCTCTTCTCTTCTCTTCTCTTCTCTTCTCTTCTCTTCTCTTCTCTTCTTCTTCTCTCTCTCTCTCTTTCATTCACATTATAGCTTGAGTCAGAACTTCCTTTTTAAGGCTGAAGGACCACATTTTGCTTGTTTGTTCATTTGCGATCAATGATGATGGACACTCAGGTTGTGTCCACTTTTTAGCTATCGTAAATACTGTTGCTAATGAATATTGGTGTACAAATATTTCTTCAAGATCTTGCTTTCAGTTCTTTTGGGTATATACTCAGAAGTGGAACTGCTGGATCATATGGTAATTTCTTTGTTTAATTTGTTGAAGAACCGCCATATTGTTTTCCACTCTGGATGTTCCATTTTTAAATTTTATTTATTTATTTGTTTGTTTTTTTGAGACAGAGTTTCCCTTTTGTTGCCCAGGCTGGAGTGCAGTGGTGTGATCTCGGCTTACTGCAACCTCTGCCTCCCAGGTTCAAGCCATTCTCCTGACTCAGCTACCCGAGTAGCTGGGATTACAGGTGTGTGCCACCATGCCCAGCTAATTTTTGCATTTTAGTAGAGACAGGTTTCACCATGTTGGCCAGGCTGGTCTTGAACTCCTGACCTCAAGTGATCCACCTGCCTCGGCCTCCCAAAGTCTTGGGATTACAAGCATGAGCCACCATGTCCGGCCTGGCTGTTCCATTTTATATTCCAACAGTGCACAAGGGTTCCAATTTCTCTACACCAACACTTATTATTATTATTATTATTTTGGAGATGGAGTTTTGTTCTGTCACCCAGGCTGGAGTGCAGTGGCATGATTTTGGTTCACTGTAACCTCCGCCTCCCAGGTTCAAGTGAATCTCCTGCCTCAGCCTCCCGAGTAGCTGGGACTACAGGTGAGTGCCACCACGCCTGGCTAATTTTTTGTATTTTTAGCAGAGGTGGGGTTTCATCTTGTTGGCCAGGCTGGTCTTGAACTCCAGATCTCAGGTGATCCACCCACCTTGGCCTCCCAAAGTGCTGGGATTACAGGCAGGAGCTACCAAGCCTGGCCTGTTTTGTAGTTTTCATTGTAAAAGTTTTTCACTGTTTGGATTAATACCTAAGGATTTTCTTCTTTTTGATGCTATTGTAAATGAAATTGTTTTTATAATTTTTGTTTCAGATCACTCAGTGTAGAGAAAAGTAACTGATTTTTGTGTGCTGACTTTGTATCTTGCTACTTTGCTGAATTTATTAATTCTAACAGTTTTTTCTTAGTTTGTGAAATTTTTAGGGTTTCTACATATAAGATTGTATCATTGGAGAGCAGAGATTATTTTACTTCTTCTTTTCAGTTTGGATGGCTTTGATTTCTTTTTCACTCCTAATTGCTCTAACTAGAACTATCAGTATTATGTTGACTGGCTAGAACTATCAGTACTATGTTGACTAGAAGTGCTAGGATTACAGGTGTGTACCACCGTGCCTGGCTGACTTTTTTTCTGTACCTTTTTAGAGACAAGATCTCACTCTACCAGGCTGGTCTTGAACTCTTAGGCTCAAGTGATTTGCCCATCTTGGCCTTCCAAAGTGCTGGGATTACAGGTGTGAGCCACCGCGCCTGGCCCAGAGGAGCTAGTGCTACTGGTTCTAAATCTGACTAGAAGTCAACATAGGTTTTTTTTCTGAGACAGGGTCTCACTCTGTCACCCAGGCTGGAGTGCAGTGGTGTGATCACGGCTCACTATAGCCTTGACCTCCTGGGCTCTAGCAGTCCTCCCACCTCAGCCTCCTGAGTAACTGGAACTACAGATGTGTGCCACCACACCTGGAGAGAGATATATATTATAATAAAAATTATAATATAATTATAATTATATTTATAATTATTATAATAATATATGTTATATAATATAATATATAAAATTATAAATATATTATCTAATATATAATATAAATATTATATAATATTATAATATAAGATGTCAGTTCACTGCAACCTCCGCCTCCTAGGTTCAAGCGATCCACCCAGCCTCCCAAGTAGCTGGGACAACAGGCACCTGCCACCATGCTTGGTTAATTATTTTTGTAGAGATGAGGTTTCACCATATTGCCCAGGCTGGTCTAGAACTCTTGAGCTCAAGAGGTCCGCCCACCTTGGCCTCCCAAAGTGCTGGGATTATAGGCATGCGCCACCGTGTCCAGCCTTGGGCAGCCCTTTTGGACCATGAGATGGAAACTGCCAGTTGTCTTCAACAAGAAAAAAAGCACAAGATGGCAAAAGACTGGGCTCCTGACACCGTAAAGCAACTATGCAGCTCTGGATCACTTTCATTCAGATTAATATGAGAGAGGAAAACAAACTATTTTTTTGACTAGGAGGCAGCTGTTATTTGAACCTTTCTTATAGCATGGAGCCTGTATCCCACCATTGCAGTTTGCCTAATGAATAAATGGATGATTGAATAACCAAAGAAGCAGTCAGATCCAGGCTCCCATACAGATTCATGCACAAAGACTCTGCCTTAGCCTAGGTGGGAGCAACGTCCAAGTGCTGTAGAAATATTCATGGCTGGAGGCTAGTTCTTTTTGATATAGGGTCTCACTCTGTTGCCCAGGCTGGAGTGCAGTGGTGTGATCACGGCTCACTGCAGCCTTGACCTCTTGGGCTCTAGCAGTCCTCCCACCTCAGCCTCCTGAGTAACTGGAACTACAGATGTATGCCACCACACCTGGAGAGAGAGATATATAATATATATCTCTCTCTCTCTATATATATTTAGATATATATCTCCACCATATATCTCCAGGTGTGGTGGCACACATCGGTAGCTCCAGTTATATATATAATATATATTATATATAAAAATATGTATAATATATAAATACATATATAAATAAAATATATAAATATGTATTTATTTTATTAAAATAAAATAAATACATACATATATATTACATATATATGTATGTATTTTTTATAGCGACATGGTCTATGTTGCCCAGGCTGATCTCAAACTCTAGGACTCAAGTGATCTGCCCACCTTGGTCTCCAAAAGTGCTAGGATTACAGGTGTGTACCACCGTGCCTGGCTGACTTTTTTTCTGTACCTCTCACTCTACCAGGCTGGTCTGGAAGTCTTAGGCTCAAGTGATTTGCCCATCTTGGCCTTCCAAAGTGCTGGGATTACAGGTGTGAGCCACCACGCCTGGCCCAGAGGAGCTAGTGCTACTAGTTCTAAATCTGGCCTTTCCACTAACTAGCTGTGTGCCCGTGAGTCACCCATGTGCCCTCTCTGGGTCTCACATTTCTCAGTTGTAAACCAGGCTTAGCAAATCTTTAAATCTATGCAATTTAAAGATTTTTTTTTGCTCTTTTGCAATTGCATTTCTAGGAATCCATTCCCAGGGAAATTCTCACCGCACAGCACATGAACACAGGTGCCAGGATGCAGCTGCACCTTCCTTTGTGGAAATATCCTTAAAAGTGATTAAGTAAATGAGAGTTTATCTGTGCTCTGGAGTGCAAGACCGCGGACTACGGCTTTCAGGATTCTCTGGTGACACCTGCTGGCACAAAGGGATACTACAGCCCAGCTTGGCTACGTATTGGGAATTTCTAGAATAAGAGAGGTTCGGGGCAATTGTGTGAGGGTGGTTTGGGAAGGCAGAGAGCAGGGAGAGATTTGGAAGGAAGGTCAAGGCAAGGAGGTGGCCTGAGTGTGGAGGTTGCAAGCATAGACCTGGGTTCCAATTCTGGCTTCACTATTTACTAGCTGGGTGAGCCTGGGTGGATTTGGGACTTTCTCTGAGCCTCACTTTCTTCTTCTGTAAAACAAGGATCCTAGGCCAGGTGTGGTGGCTCATGCCTGTAATTCCAGAACTTTGGGAGACTAAGGCGGGCAGATCACGAGGTCAAGAGTTCGAGACCAGCCTGGCCAACATGGTGAAACCCTGTCTCTACTAAGAATACAAAAATTAGCTGGGTGTGGTGGCGTGTGCCTGTAATCCTAGCTACTCGGGAGGCTGAGGCAGGAGAATCACTTGAACCTGGGAGGCAGAGGTTGCAGTGAGCTGAGATCATGCCACTGCACTCCAGCCTGGGCGACAGAGCAAGACTCCATCTCAAAAAGATAAAATAAAATAAGGATCCTAAGGCCCGTGTTACAGATTATTGGTGAGGGCTGGGTGAAAGGATTACTTTATTTAATAATTTATTGAAACAACATTGAGCACCTAAGATGTCAGTGATTGACAGTCTCATCTAGGTGCCAGGGATACAGCAGGGGATGAGGCCTGGGTCCTGCCCTCCTGGAGCTTACAGTCTAGTGCAGAGAACACAACAAACCAATAAGCATGCATATGACATAATTTCAGGTATTATTTTTATTTATTTATTTTTGAGACAGAGTCTCACTCTGTCACCCAGGTTGGAGTGCAGTGGTGCCATCTTGGTCACTGCAGCCTCCACCTCCTGGGTTCCAGCGATTCTCATGCCTCAGCCTGCCAAGTAACTGGGACTCCAGGTACACACCACCACGTTGGCTAATTTTTGTATTTTAGTAGAGGTGGGATTTTGCCATGTTGCCCAGACTGGTCTCAAACTCCTGTCCTCAAGTAATTCACCCACCTCGGCCTCCCAAAGTGCTGGGATAACAGGCATGAGCCACCGTACCTAGCCTAATTTCAGGTATTGATGACGCTACAAAGGAAAATAAAGCAGGAGGCGTGTTGGTGTGGGTGGAGGCATTGTTGCAAGTGGGGTGCGTGGGGAGGGTGTCTCTGAGGAGGCTTGAGCAGAGCCATAGGAGCCGTATCCTGTGTGCATATGGAATGCATAAGAAATGCTAGCAGAAGAGCCTCACATGTAGGAAAGGGCCAATAAATGGTGGGTCATCATCTTATTACACACAGCAGAGTGAAAGGAAGGGAGGGATTGGAATCCATTTCCCAGGGTCTGCGGCAGTCACAGAGAGTGACAGAAGATTCCCTGGGCTGGCAGGTGGAGCGGCAGCCCTGCTCATGGTGTGGGGAGTGGGGAGCCCTGGACCTGAGGAGACCCAGCTCTGGGTGGCCTTAAGCGAGCCACTGTCTGGGCCTCAGTTTCCTCATTTGGAAAACAGGGCCGATAATGCCCACTTTGTGAAACTGGGGGTGCCATGGGCTGAATGATGACCCCTCCAAATCATTATGTTGAGATTCTAACCCCCAGTACCTCCAAATGTTACTGTATTTGGAAATAAGGCCTTTAAAGGGGTAATTAAGTGGCTAGGCACAATGGTTCACACCTGTAATCCCAGCACTTTGGGAGGTCGAGGAGGGCAGATTACTTGAGGTCAGGAGTTTGAGACCAGCCTGGCCAACATGGTGAAACCCTATCTCTATGAAAAATACAAAAAGTAGCCGGGCGTGGTGGTGCACATCTGTAATCCTAGCTACCCAGGAGGCTGGGGCAGGAGAATTGCTGGAAACTAGGAGGCAGGGGTTGCAGTGAGCCGAGATCGCGCCACTGCACCCCAGCCTGGCCCACAAAGTGAAGCTCCCTCTTCGGGGGGGAAAAAAAAAGAGGTAATTAAGTAAAAATGAGGTCATTAGGGTGGACCCTAATCCAATATAATCGTTGTCTTCATAGGAAGAGGAAATTTGGACACAGACACAAACAGAGGGAGGGCCATGTGAGCCCAGAGCAAGAAGGCGGCCATCTACAAGCCTCGGGAGAGGCTGCGGGAGAAACCAGCCCCACTCACACCTTGACAACAATCTCTGTTGTTTAAACCACACAGTCTGTAGTCCTGTGTTAAGGCGAGCCCTGCAAACTGAGATGGGGTTGATGTGGAAATACGGCTGGGCACACAGGAGATCCTCAGTGGAGGCTGATTTCTGTGGCCCAGTGCCACATGGAGCCCGACCATTGGCTGAACTGGAGGCCTGATTGTGACCACTCAACGTCTCTGTTAAGCTCAGGGTCTGCCTTGAGATCCTGCACTTACCACGGAGTGGCCCTGCCTTGGGGACCCATCTCACCTCATTTCTGCTCTCCTTTCTGGTTCATGACTCAGCCATCCACTAACGTCTCAGGGTAGCACTGTGGCCACTCTGTAAACGACAGCACCACTGGCGTCTCACTGGGGGCCAGTCTGGAAGAGGGAGACCACTGAGGCATTTCAGACAGAAGGGATGGGATACAGGCGTTGCTTACACAGAGGACGGATGAGCCGAGATGCAGAAAGGCCAGGTGAGGCACTGGCCACAGCTGGAGGCGCTCCGCCCTAGGCCAGCGGGACAGAAGGAAGCTGGGTCCGAGGTGGGGGCTGCCTGGTAGGAGCCGACCAGGGAGGGAGGGTCTGTCGGGCGGGGGCAGGCGCTCTTTGCTTTCCGATCCAAGCCCCGCCCTCTGCAGCTCTGTTCTGTCTGCCCCGGAGCTGACCCTGAGGCGCCTTTCCCAGGCTCCCGTCCGGTGAGTTCCTATTGGCCAACGGGAGGCCCCAGTCGGAGAGCGCCCCGGGACAGGCCCCTGTGCCTCCGGCTTTGCGGAGTGACGCAAGCCCTGGGCTACAGCAACCCTACCAGCCCCTCCAGCTTAGATGTGGCAGTGGCTCTTTGCAGCTGCGATTTCTTTCTCGGAGCGTCCTCCCCATCCCGTTCGGCCTCTGCCTCCACCATCGTCTCTGTAACCCGTTCCCTGTGGGAGAGTCCCTGTTGCAGCGTTCAGAGGTTTCGGTTTTCCGGCTGAACTTAACGCGAGGGAAGGCGCTGACGGCAAGGTGGCAGGTGACCAGCCCAGCAGGCCGCCCAGGCCTCCCCTACCTACAGACAGAAGCGCCGAGGACTGCGGAGGGGAGAGGCAGGTGGGTGTAGGGGATCGGGGGCAGCCCTGGAGTCCAGACAGGCCTTGTTTTGTCCCAGGAAGAAAATTCCAACACAGACCACAACACCGATGGACCTGGAAAACACTGTGCTCAGTGAAAGAAGTCAGACACACAAGGACAATGTTGTATGAGGTACCTGGGATGGGCAGATTCTGAGAGATGGAAAATAGAATAGAGGTTACCTGGAGAGAGGGGGGAATTGTTGAATGAGGACAGAGTTTGTGTCGGGGATGATAGAAAAGTTTTGGATACAGAGAGTGATGACAAGTATACAGCATTGTGAATTTTCTTTTCTTTTCTTTTCTTTTTTTTTCTGTGACAAGGTCTTACTCTGTTGCCCAGGCTGGACTGCAGCGGTGCAATCCTAGCTCGCTGCAGCTTCGACCTCCCGTGCTCAGTGATTCTCCTACCTCAGTCTCCTGAGTAGTTGGGACTACAGGTGCATGCCACCACGCCTGGCTGATTTTTCTTGTTTTTTTTTTTTTTTTTTTTTTTTTTTTGGTAGAGATGGGGGTATCGCTATGTTGCCCAGGCTGGTCTTGAACACTTGGGCTCAAGTAATTCTCCGGCCTTGGCCTCCCAAAGTGCTGGGATTACAGGTGTGAGGGTGTGAGCCACTGTGCCTGGTGTGAATGTATTTAATGCCACTGAATTTTACACTTGATGGTGAAAATGATAAATATTCTGTTAAATATTTTACCACAATAGGCCGGGCGCGGTGGCTCAAGCCTGTAATCCCAGCACTTTGGGAGGCCGAGGCGGGTGGATCACGAGGTCAGGAGATCGAGACTATCCTGGCTAACATGGTGAAACCCCGTCTCTACTAAAAATACAAAAAACTAGCCGGGCGCGGTA
>NC_037678.1:52372883-52398458 GCF_003255815.1 Theropithecus gelada | reverse complement strand
GTGTGTGTGTGTGTGTGTGTGTGTGGGGAGAGAGAGAGAAAGAGACGAGGAGGATATGATACATCAAATGTAGTAAAATGAAAACATTTGGGAAATATTTGAAGTATTTGTAACTTTTCTTTAAGTCTGAAAGTATTTTAAAATTAAAAAAAAGAAATAACATGAAAGGTAAATAGTGCCAGGTGTGGTGGTGCACGCCTGAAATCCCAGCACTTTGTGAGGCTAAGGCAGGTAGATCACCTGAGGTCAGGAGTTCGAGACCAGCCTGGCCAACATGGTGAAACCTCATCTCTACTAAAAATACAAAAATTAGCCAGGTATAGTGGTGGGCACTTGTAGTCCCAGCTACTTGGGAGGCTGAGGCAGGAGAATTGCTTGAATCCAGGAGGTGGAGGTTGCAGTGAGCTGAGATTGTACCACTGCACTCCAGCCTGGGTGACAGAGCAAAAAAAAAAAAAAAAAAAGAAAGAAGAAAAAGGGTGAATAGTACCAAGTGGTGGTGGAAGATACGGGATATAAAACCCTTGGGCACAGCTGGTGTGAGTGGAGAGGGGATAGCCTTTCTGTAGGGCACCTGGTACTTAGTCAGATTAGTCCCCCCATCCCCTACAACCCATTCCCAAGCCAAAGTCCCAGAGACATCCTCACGCCAGCCCTGGAGGGTGCAAGGAGGCGGCAGCTGACCTTATCTGTGGTGGGGCAAGTTGGGGGTCACTTGGGTGTCTACCCCAGGGACTGGGCGGCTGAGACTGGGGACTGCTCACAGAAAGGACCGTGGAGGAGCCACAGCCACAAAACCCTTAACACAAGTGTTCATGCACAAAGTAGCCACATGGGTTTTGCAGGGACACATTCCAGCAAAAAGACACAAAGTGACAGAATGGCTGCCTTTGAGTGGGGGTGAGAAGAGGTGGATGGCAGGTACCAGAAGAGAAGGGAATAAATATATGAAGAAAAACGACCCCCTCGGGCAGTGCCTGGCACAGCATAAGTGCCCAGGAAACAGAGGCCCAGCTGCTCACGTTCTGGGCAGCAGGGCTGGGACCAGCGCCGGCTTCCTGGTTAAGGAGGTCACCCTTTCCTCTTGAGGGGTCTGAGTATGCATGTCAGTACCTGGTGGGCATGTAGCACCCAGCTGACCAGGGGCCTTCCCCTCTGTGGGTGTCACCAGCCTGGCCCTGAGAACTGGATGAAAGCTGGAATAATTCTTCCTGTAATAAAGCAAACGCGACCATGTTCAACCTTTCCCTTCATTTCAGAGGCTTCCCGCACCCGATGCCTCCCACAGCCTCAGGCTGAGTCCCCAGGTGCTCCAGTGGGGGTGGCAATGCTGAGCACTGAGTTGGTTTCCATAGTTTTCATCATTAAAATGTTTAAATGACTAGGCTGGGCACGATTGCTCAGGCCTGTAATCCCAGCACTTTGGGAAGCCAAGGTAGGTGGATCACTTGAGCCCAGGAGTTTGAGACCAGCCTGGGCAACATGGCAAAATCCTGTCTCTACAAAATGCAAAAATATTAGCTGGGTGTGGTGGCACTACAGGTACCTGTAGTCCCAGCTACTTGGGAGGCTGAGATGTGAGGATTGCTTGAGCCTGGGGAGGTTGAGGTTGCAGTGAGCTGTGATCGTGCCACTGCACTCTAGCCTGGGTGACAGTGACAGACCCTGTCTCCAAATAAATAAATAAATAAAATTAGCCTGGCATGGTGGCACGTGCCTGTGGTCCCAGCTACTTGGGAGGCAGAGGGAAGGGCATCTGAGTCTGGGGGGTTGAGGCTGCAGTGAGCTGTGATGGTGCCAATGTACTTGAGCCTAGGCTACAGAGATCTTACCTAAAAAAAGCCTAAATGAAAGTGTGGCGAGGAGCAGGCTTGAGTTATATTCATGCTGAGCTCTTCAGGATAGATTCTCAAAAAAAGTGGCATTGGTGGGGCTCTCCCTCTGTTTATTCACTAATCTGTTTTATTTTTTATATTTATTTTTTTTATCTACTCTTTTTGAGATGGAGTTTCACTCTGTCTCCCAGGCTGGAGTGCAGTGGCACGATCTCGGCTCACTGCAACATCCATCTCCTAGGTTCAAGCGATTCTCCCACCTCGGTCTCCAAGTAACTGGGATTACAGGCATGCGCTACCACGTTCAGCTAATTTTTAGTAGAGACAAAGTTTCACCATGTTGGCCAGGCTGGTCTTGAACTCCTGACCTCAAGTGATCCACCCGCTTTGGCCTCCCAAAGTGCTGGGATTACAGGTGAGAGTCACCACGACCCACCCATTTTTTTTTTTTTTTTTTTGAGACGGAGTCTGGCTCTGTCGCCCAGGCTGGAGTGCTGTGGCTGGATCTCAGCTCACTGCAAGCTCCGCCTCCCGGGTTTACGCCATTCTCCTGCCTCAGCCTCCGGAGTAGCTGGGACTACAGGAGCCCGCCACCTCGCCCGGCTAGTTTTTTGTATTTTTTAGTAGAGACGGGGTTTCACCGTGTTAGCCAGGATGGTCTCGATCTCCCGACCTCGTGATCCGCCCGTCTCGGCCTCCCAAAGTGCTGGGATTACAAGCTTGAGCCACCGCGCCCGGCCGACCCACCCATTTTAACATTTAATTGGGTAAGCTGCAGATACCCCTCAAGATGTCAGTGTGCATGTCATTAACTAGAGTCCAATACTTGTTTCTCTGTCTGTAAAGCTTACATTTGATGAATTGCACAACTCTTAGGTGTACTTTTGATTACTTTTTTTTTTGAGATGGAGTTTTGCTCTGTCACCAAGACTAGAGTACAGTGGTGTGATCTCTGCTCACTGCAACCTCTGCCTCCTGGGTTCAAGTGATTCTTCTGCCTCAGCCTCCTGAGCAGTTGGGATTACAGGCGCCCGCCACCGCGCCTGGCTAATTTTTTGTATTTTTAGTAGAGATGGGGTTTCACCATGTTGGCCAGGCTGGTCTTGAACTCCTGACCTCAAGTGATCCACCCGCCTCAGCCTCCCAAAGTACTGGGATTACAAGTGTGAGCCACCGCGCCCAGCCACTTTTGATTACTTTTGACAAATGCATCTAGCTGCACTGCCCAGACTCCCTCCAAGATATTAAACATGCGGTGGGTTGAATTGTGTCCCCCAAGAAGATATGTTCAAGTCCCCACCCCTGGGACCTGTGAATGTGACCTTATTTGGAAATAGGGGCTTGCAGATGTAACCCAACTGAAGACGAGCTCATTCTGGAGTAGGGTGCACTGTAAATCCAATGAGTGGTGTTTACATAAGAGAAAGGAGAGGGAGATTTGGAGGTGAACACACACAGAGGGAAGAAGGCACTGGAAGGAGGCTGTTGGAAGATGAAGGCAGAGATTGGGGTCATGCAGCTAGAGCCAAGGAACATGGTGAATGGCAGGCAAGCACCATGGACGAGGCAAGGAAGGATTCGTCCCCAGAACCTCCAGAGGGAGCAGGGCCCTGGTTTCAAGGGAGAATAAATTTCTGTTGTTTTGGGTTTGTGGTATCTTATCATGGTGGCCCTAGGAAACCCACACGAAACACGTACCATCACCCCAATGAGCACCCTTGTCCCCTCCCCAGTTGTGCTCTCCCGCAACTGGCAACCACCGTTCTGATATTTTCCTCATGGGTGAGTTCTGCCTGTTCCAGAGCTCTATACAGATGGGATCACACAGGAGGTTCTTGGTGTCTGGTATCTTTCACTCACACAAGATCTGAGATCTACTGTTGCAGCTATCAGTGCTGGCACGCCTATAATTAAAGTCCATTTACTTGAAGAGGAAGTAAAATTTGAAGTTGAGGAGGAGGGGAGTAGGCAGTAAGCTTTCTCTTTTTTTTTTGAGACTGAGTTTCACTCTTGTTGCCCAGGCTGGAGTGCAATGGTGTGATCTTGGCTTACCGCAACCTCTGCCTCCCGGATTCAAGCGATTCTCCTGCCTCAGCCTCCCGAGTAGCTCCGATTACAGGCATGCACCACCACGCCCGGCTAAGTTTTGTATTTTTAGTTGAGATGGGGTTTTGCCATATTGGTCAGGCTGGTCTCGAACTCCCGACCTCAGGTGATCCGCCCGCCTCGGCCTCCCAAACTGCTGGGATTACAAGCGTGAGCCACCGCTCCCGGCCTGTAAGCTTTCTCTTTAAAGCTGGGCTTGAGGCCCCCTCTTCCCGGGGGTCTCTGGCCCTCAGGCGCCTCGACCTGAAGCTGTTTCCCAGTTCAGACAGAGGTTGCAGAGATCGCAGGCGGGGCTTCCGCGCCACCTTGTGGCCATTCTAGGCAGTGCAACCCGAGATGCCTGTGGTGGGGCGTGGGGGTGGGGGTGGGGTGGGGAAGGTGGGGTGGGCCCTCAAGTCACTGAGCACCTACTCAGCGCCTGCATGATTCCACTGTATGTGTGTGGGGGCAGAGATGACCTAGATTGGGCAGACCCTAGAGGGGTTCCCAGGAGAGGGAGATTGCACAACACTAATTACAGTAGGGTGGATGGAGTGAGGCCCAGAGGCCTGAAGTCCAGCTAGAGCCTGGAGGAGGGGAGAGTAATGGACTTGGGCATTCAGGGAACATTTCCCTGGGCATCTCTACAGCTGGGGATGGAAAGGAAGGGTGTTAAAGGCAAGGGAACAGCACAGCCAAGGTGTGGAAACAGGACCCGGCAACATTCTGCACCCAACCAATCATAAGGTAATACGTGTCCATGGTGAACATTTTTTTTTTTTTTCTTTTTAGAGACAGGGTCTTGCTCTGTCACCCAGGCTGGAGTGCAGTGACACAATCATGGCTCACCGCAGCCTTGACCTCTTGGGCCCAAGAGATCCTCTTGCCTCAATCTCCTGAATGTCTGGGACTGCAGATGCATACCACCATGCCTGGCTAGTTTTGGACTTTTTTTTATAGATGGGGGTCTCGCTGTGTTGACTGGCTTGTCTTGAACTCCTGGCCTCAACTGATCCTCCTGCTTTGGCCTCTCAAAGTGCTGGGATTACAGGCGTGAGCCCCCACGCTCGGCCCCATGGTGAACTGTTTTTTTTTTTTCTTTTTTGAGACAGGGTCTTGTTCTGTTGCCCAGGCTGGAGTGCAGTGGCATGATCTCGGCTCACTGCAGCCTCCGCTTCCCAGGCTCAAGTGATTCTCCTGCCTCAGCCCTCCGAGTAGTTGGGATTACAGAGTCGCACCACCATGCCTGGCTAATTTTTGTATTTTTAGTAGAGATGGGGTTTCACCATGTTGGCCAGTCTGGTCATGAACTGAGCTCAAATGATCCACCCGCCTTGGCCTCCCAAAGTGCTGGGATTACAGGTGTGAGCCACCGCACCCGGCTGGCTTAAGTCTTAAGCAGCAGCTTCCACTTTTGTGTTCTGGGGGAGGCTAGCAGCTATATAAGAAGTCTGTGCTGGTTGCAAAAAGTGCAAGGTTTAAAAAAAAAAAAGACTGTTCTGAGACCACATGGCAAGGCCACGAGGCAAGAGAGGCCACTTGAAGGGACAACTTGCAGCATGTGCAGAGGCCACATGGGGAGTAAGAAACTGCCAGAGGGAGCACTGAGGAACTAAGGCAGCAGACACATGATCCAGCCAGCCATCTGCCACTCAGGCCAGCCGAGCTGAGGTGCCACACATGCAGCACAGAAGCCACTGTGGACACTTGGAGCAGAGACAAGCTGTCCCCTCATGCTCTGTCCTAATTCCTCACCCACAGGATTATGAGTAAATACATTGGTGGTTATTTTAAGCCCTTAAAAAACAGAATTACTGGCGGGGTGTGGCAACTCACGCCTGTAATCCCAACACTTTGGGAGGCCGAGGTGGGTGGATCACTTGAGGTCAGGAGTTTGAGACTAGCCTGGCCTACATGGCGAAACCCTGTCTCTACTAAAAATACAAAAAATTTTTTTATTTTGTATTTTTAGGGCATGGTGGCAAACATCTGTAATCCAGCTATTTGGGAGGCTGAGGCACAAGAGCTGCTTGGACCTGGGAAGTGGAATTTGCAGTGAGCTGAAATCTGAGATCATGCCACTCCACTTCAGCCTGGGCAACAAAGTGAGACTCTGTCTCAAAAAATAAAGAAACAAATAAGTAAATTACTGTATAATCCAGTAACCACCACTGGGTATATATCCCATGGAAATGAATCTAGTATGTTGAAGAAATACCTGCGTTCGCACGTTTATTGCAGCATTATTCACTAAGTTTTGAGGTGTGTCATCACATGGCAGCAGCCAGAACCCCTGGCCCTCGGCTACTACTGTTGCTGGTTTCTTGTGACCCTTCCAACACGAACCTCTGCATCCTCAAATACATGAAGCTGGGCACGGTGGCACACGCCTGCAGTCCCAGCTACTCAGGAGGCTGAGGTGGGAGGATCACCAGAGCCCAGGAGTTTGAGGATGGGGTGTGCTATGATCTCACTGTGAACAGCCACTGCACTCCAGCCTGGGTGATACAGTGAGACCATTTCTAAACAGACAAACCAAAAATAATATGTACATTCCCACTCCTCCCTTCATTTATGTGGGGTTCACACACCACACATCTGGCCTGCTCTTGGCTTTTTTTTTTTTTTTTTTCCAATTAATGATAGATCTTGGAGATTGTTCTAGGTGTGTACTGTTCAATATAGTAGTCACTAGTCCAGGAGGTGATTTAAATTTATTTAAAAAAATTAAGTTTTATGTATTTTTTAAAATAGAGCAATCCTCCTGCCTCAGCCTCCCAAGTAGCTGGGACTACAGGCACACACCACCATGCCTGGCTTATTTTTTTTTGAGACGGAGTCTCACTCTGTTGCCCAGGATGCAGTGCAGTGGCACGATCTCGGCTCACTGCAACCTCTGCCACCTGGGTTCAAGTGATTCTCCTGCCTCAGCCTCCTGAGTAGCTGGGATTACAGGCACCTGCCACTGTGCCTGGCGAATTTTTTGTGGGTTTTTAGTAGAGACGGGGTTTGACCATCTTGGCCAGGCTGGTCTTGAACTCCTGACCTCATGATCCACCCGCCTCGGCCTCCCAAAGTGCTGGGATTACGGGTGTGAACCACTGCACCCGGCCTTAACTTAAATACAATTCAATAAAATTAAAAATTCAGTTCCTCAAGTACACTAGCCACGTTTCAGGAATTCAACAAACACACATGGCTGATAGCTGCCATATCAACCCAGATAGAGAACATGTCCATCATTCTAGAAGGTTCTGTTGGACAGTGCTGGTCTAAATCCTCTCCCATGGAGCTGCCTCATTCTTCTTAGTGTTCTTTGGTAATGACAGCCACTGACGTTACCTCACAAGCTTTGCTATTGTAAAGCATTTGCCATTGTCCATTTGTCTTTAAGCAAGTATGAGTGTCTTGGTGGCATAAATGCCTTGCATTTCTGGGTCCAGTGACATTTCCCATTTTGATGGGCATGGCCAGATTGGAACTGGAGGTTATACCACTTTGCACAGCTACTGAAACTGTAAGAGTGCCTGTTTTTCCACACCTTCATCAACACTGTGTCATTCACATTTTAAAAATATTTTAGTTAATGGCAAAGGTTTTCCAGACAAACATGGCTTTACCAGGCCCCTGCCCTGCCTGTTGCCTCTCAAGTCACAATGCCAGTGGGCACCTTTCCACAGGTGAAGATCCATCTTTTGTTTGTTAGAAATGAGATCTTACTGTATTGCCCAGGCTGGTCTCGAACTCCTGGGCACAAGGGAACGTCCTGCCTCAGCCTCCCAAAGTGCTGGGATTACAGGTGTGAACCACTGCGCCCGGCCCATGTTGGCCTTTTTTTTCAAATTGGGGTAAAATATGCAGAACATAAAACTTACCGTATTAACCATTTTAAGTGCACAGTTCAGTG
Source organism: Theropithecus gelada (assembly GCF_003255815.1). NCBI lineage: Eukaryota > Metazoa > Chordata > Mammalia > Primates > Cercopithecidae > Theropithecus > Theropithecus gelada. Next base: position 52,390,631 of record NC_037678.1, on the reverse strand, counting down.
CCATTAAGGACATTCACGCTGTTGGGTAATCATCACCACCATCCATCTCCAGAGCCCTTTCCATCTTCCGAAACAGTAACTCTATATCCATTAAACAAGAACTTCCTCCCACCTCAGCTTCTGGCAAGCACTGTTCTATTTTCTGTCTTTATGAATCTGACTACTCAAGGTACTTCATGCAAGTGGTATCATGCAGTATTTGTCCTTTTGTGACTGGCTTATTTCACTAGCACAATATCCTTAAGGTTCATCCGTGTTGTAGCCTGTGTCAGAATCTTCTTCCTTTTTAAGGCTAAATAACATTCTATTGTACAGACACACTGCATTTTGTCCATTCATTCATCGATGGACATGAGTTGCTTCCACCTCTTTTTTTTTTTTTTTTAAACAGAGTCTTCTCTGTCACCCAGGCTGGAGTGCAGTGGTGCAATCTTGGCTCACTGCAACCTCCGCCTCCAGGGTTCAAGCGATTCTCCTGTCTCAGCCTCCCGAGTAGCTGGGATTACAGGTGCCCGCCACCACACCCGGCTAATTGCTTCTACCTTTTGGCTATTGTGAAGAAGGCTGCTATCAACATGGGTGTACAAATATCTCTTCCAGATTTTGCTTTCAATTTGTTTGGGTACACACCCAGAAATAACATTGCTGGGTCATTTGGTAATTCTATTTTTAATTTTTTGAGGAACAACCATACTATTTCCTACAGTAGCTACACAAGCATTCCAGTCTCTACACATCCTCCCCAACGCAGCAGCCATCCTAAGGGGCGTAAGGTGGTAGCTCACTGTGTTTTATTCCTTTTATTTTTAGTTGACACATAATAATTGTACATGTTCATGGGACACAGAACGATATCTCAATACATGTATACAACATGTAATGATCAAATCTGGGTAATTAGGATATCCATGACCTCAAGCATTTATCATTTCTTTGTGTTGGGAACATTCAAAATCCTCCCTTCTCATTGCGTTTTTTTTTTTTTTGTTTGTTTGTTTTGTTTTGTTTTGTTTTTGAGATGGAGTCTCACTCTGTCGCCCAGGCTGGAGTGCAGCGGTGCAATCTTGGCTCGCTGCAACCTCCGCCTCCCAGGTTGAAGCAATTCTCCTGCCTCAGCCTCCCAAGTAGCTGGGACTACTGGCACGTACCACCACGCCCAGCTAATTTTTGTATTTTTAGTAGAGATGGGATTTCACCATGTCGGCTAGGCTGGTCTCGAACTCTTGACCTCAGGTGATCCACCAAAGTGTTGGCGTGAGCTACCGCACCTGTCCTCATTGCAGTTTTGGTTTGTATTTCTTTAATGGTTAGTGATGTTGAGCATCTTATCATGTGATTATTAGCCATTCACAGTTTTCTTTGGAGAAATGTTTATTCAAGTCCTTTGCTCATTTTTAATTGAGTTGTTTTTATTGCTGTTGAGTTGTAAAAGTTCTTTATGTATTCTGGATATGAACCCCTTATCAGATATATGATTGGCAAATATTTTCTCCCACTCCATGTTTCCATGTTACATTTTTTTTTTTTTTTTTTTTTTTTTTAAGGCAGAGTCTTGCTCTTGCTCTGTCACCCAGGTTGGAGTGCAGAGGCACAATTTCGACTCACTGCAACCTCCGTCTCCTGGGTTCAAGTGATTCTCATGCTTCAGCCTCCTGAGTAGCTGGGATTACAGATGTGCGCCACCATGCCTGGCCTTTTTTTTTTTTTTTTAAATTTTTAGTAGAGATGGGGTTTCACCATGTTGGCCAGGCTGGTCTCAAACTCCTGACCTCAAGTAATCCATCCACCTCGGCCTCCCAAAGTGCTAGGATTACAGGCATGAGCCGCCATGCCTGGCTGATCCCCACTATTTCTATGACACAAATTCCTGCTACTCTGTCATCACCGCAACTACGTGCTCCTACCTCAGGGCCTTTGCACTTGCTGTTCCCTCTGTGTGGTCTGAGGTCCCTGCAGATACCTGCTTCACCACATTCAGGTTTTTGCTTAAATGTCACCTCAGTGAGGCCTTCCCTGACTACTCTAACATAAAGTTAAAATGAACTCCCCTAGCTTGGGCAATATGAGACCCGATCTCTACAAAACATTAAAAAAAAATCTGCTGGGCATGGTGGCATGTCCCTGTGGTCCCAGCTACTTGGGAGGTTGAGGGGGGAGGATCACTTGAGCCCAGGAAGCAGAGGTTACAGTGGGCAGACATCGCGCCACCGCACTCCAGCGGTGAGGCCCTGTCTCAACAAACAAAGAAACAAAATAACCCGGAAAACAAACAATCAAATTTTCGAGAACTCCTGCTCTGCTCCCCTGCTGTATTTTCCTCCGTAGTGCTGACCAGAATTGAACACAATCTATACTTTAATCATTGATCTTGTTTAGTGCTTGTCTTCCCCCAGGACAATTTCAGCTCCATGAGAACAGAAATTGCTTGTCTTGTCCATGAATGTGTCTTTAGGGCCGGAATTACATGATGTGCCAAGGAACATCTGGTGAAAGACTACATGAAGGTTGAGCACTATTTTCTGTTCGTGGGACACTCTGGTTCCTCTCGGCAGCCTGCTGATGCCCTGTGTGCATCTGTCACATCCATGGCACTGGCCTCCCCTGATCCCAGAATAAGGGCGCCCACCAGGTCTTCACGCATGTGAATGGCTCCTGCAGCCCCAGAACCTACCACCTGGGGGCAGTATATACTCAGGCAAGTTTCACTACCAGGCCTGAGCACCTCCCGTCTCCAAAATCCTGGACCCCAGTACCTCAGAGCCTGGCAGCCCTCGGGGATCTATCTCTGCCAGCCCCATTTGGCAGATGGGGGAATCGAGGCCTCAGAGAGGAGGCATGATGGGGAAAATCTCAAACATTGGAATCAGGGAATCTGACTTTTAAGTCTGGCTCTTGTACCCATTCACAAGGGTACAAGGGGGATTTGGAGGGGGAAGTAGGAAGTACTAACCTCTTTGGGCCGCAGTTGCCCCATTTGCCTGCTTTGTGGGGTGAAAGGGACATCTGATTCACTCTGATGTGTCGGGGAAGGCCAGCAGCGAGGGGGAACAGCAGGCCCAGAATCCCAGATAGAAGGTTGTCACCCCATTTTATATATCAGGGAATGAGGCCCAGAGGGGACATCAGACACAGCCGGAGAGCCACAGCATGGAAGGCACAGGGCAGGATGAAAGGCCAACCCCTGCCATCCCCCTGCCCCATACCCACTAGAGACGTCCCCCATTCATGTTCTGATGGTTCTCCTTTCTGCCGTATTTTCCCGCCTGCTAGTTCTAAGCCCCTTCGCAGAACACTCGCTGTCAAAGCAGCCACGTGGGTCTCCCCTTGGCGAGTCGCCTCAGTTTTCTCCTCTTGAAAATGGGATAGGGAAAAGCTGCAGAGATGGGGAGGAGGAATTGTGAAAGCAGTTTGGGGGCAGAGGAGGACGTGTGTCCCAGGTAGGAAAGTGCCTGTTCCCTCCCCGCCCCCGCCTGGCTTCTGCCCACCACCATGTGGCCACGTGGGCCCAGCCCACAGCTTCAGGTTTTAAAAGAGGAGCTGGAAATTTGAATTTCGATGTGAAATCTCCTGATTTTTAAATGTTGGCAATAAATTCACTTAAACATACATACATCAAGCAAAACGCTATGGGGTCAAACTGAACACATCTGTGGTCTCGATTTGGCCACTGGCTGCCAGTTTGAGACCCTTTCCAGCTCTAGGTTCTGAGGGCAGGTGACTGGGAGAGGTGGCGCCAGGGGGATCCTGGTTTCCTGGGCCCACACAGCCACTCGCGTGCTCTGGGCCTCTGGGCCGTGGTGGTTCAAGCCCCCACCATCCCCGCTCCTTGGGGAAAGGCTGAAAAGTACTGGGGTGGGGGTGGGGGAGCAGCAGGCGTGGCCTGTTGAGCAAGAGCCTTGTAAAAACAAGGGCTTACGTCACCCTAGCTTGCAGCTTCCCTGCAGGACACCTGGCTTGGCACCGGGGTGGGACCTGCTCTGAGAAGGGATGGGTCATCCCCGGCAGGGGGTGGAGGGCGGGGAAGGGTGGCAAGCATGTTCCACCCCAGAGGCCAGAGGGCCTAGACCCCTGCTGGGGCTGAGTCTTTGGGGGCTGGCCTGCAAGGTCCGAGTAACACCTTAGCGCACTGTGTGACCCCAGGTCTACCATTCTCTGGGCCTCAGTTCTTCTACCCAGAAGATGGCACTCACATTGCCAGGCCTGTTATGCCAAACCCAAGGGGGTAAGTCTGGCTGGAAAGATGTTATTCCTTCTCGTCCTTTCATGTGACCTGGAGCAGATGCACTTAGCTCTTTTGGGCCTCAGTTTCCTCATCTGTAAAGTGGAAATAATTATAAGACTTTGGCCAGGTGCAGTGGCTCATGCCTGTAATCTCAGCACTTTGGGAGGCTGAGGCAAGAGGGCCACTTGAGGCCAGGCGTATGAGAAAAGCCTGAGCAACACAGTGAGATATCCATCTCTACGAAACATTGAAAAATATGAAAAAAGAAGAAAAAAAGACCTGCCTCCCACAAATTATCAGTAGGATTAAATGGGTTAATACATGCAAAGAGCTTGGAATGTGGTTCAGGGAGGTGGAAGGTTGGCCTGAGGACAAACAGCAAACCCTCCAATTAGCTTCAGTCCCCCAAATCTCCCTGCATCTCTTCAGAATCCAGAAGGGGGCCATGGGTGAGTGCTGTGGCTCAGAGAGGGGAGCCATTTTACCTAAGGTCACCAGTCCAGCTAATGAGGAACCTCTCCTTCTTCTCAGCCTCCTCCATTTATTCACTCACCATTCATTGAGCACCTTCTGTGTACCAGGCTCTGTTCTAGGCACCAGGGACACAATAGTGAAGGCTGTGGGGACAGACAGCAAGACAGGCAGGCAAGGTAATTGTGATTACAATGAGAACGGTGACAGAAATGAAGCAGGGGTGTGAGAGGAGTGACTGAGGGCCTGGATTTCCCATGCGGAGGTCAGGGAGGGCTTCCTGGAGGAGACAGCTTTTGGGCTGAGACCTAGGAGCTGCCTTGGGCAGAGGTGGGGGGACAGTGTTCTTGTTGCAGAGGGAACAGCAAATGCATTCATTCACTGGTAAATGTTGAGCGTGTTGTACTCAGGAGTCCCTCGTGGGCCAGCCCTCCCTAAGTGGCAGCCTAGAGGGAGACTGAGGTAGACAGCTAGGATAATGGTGGCTGGCGATAGGGAAGGAAATTCACTAGCAGGTAGGACAGGGAGGGCCTCTCAGAAGCTATGGCCTCTAGCTCAGCCCTGAGTGTCCCATTTTGCAGTGAGGAAGGCCTGGCTGGGTGGCCCTGGGGAAGCTGCCGCACCCCTCTGGGCCTTGATCCCTCCCCAGCCCAGAGGCTGCTGGGAAGGCCCAGAAAGCCAGCAGGCTGGGCCTGTGTTTTATCCCCTCCCTCCCTGCCTCCTACCCACCAAGGGTGCCCAGAGATGTCATTTCTCCAGCCTTTGGGGGCAGAGGTCACCCCAGCTCAGCAGATAACACCAAAGGTTGAGCAATGTCTGCCTGCCCACTGAGGCCAGGGCTGGGGTCAGTGGGCCAGGGGTCAGCCCCGGGCAGGCTGAGAGCTCCTGCCGGGGCGGCCTGGGCTAGGAGTGGCAGAGAGGTGGGCCCAGGGAGCTGCCCCAATGGCCTAGGAATGGGTCCGGAAGGGCAAAGCAAAGGGCCCTCTAACCTGAGCCTAGGGAGCAGAGGCCGGCCGGTAGTTAGAGGGCCTTGGGTCTGTGTTCAAGTCCAGGCAGGCCGTTGTCACTTTCCCATCTGTGAAACGGCAGCAGCAAAAGCATCTTCCTGGTGGGGTGAAAAAGAACCTCGGGGTCCAGGCCCACCCTGAGCACAGGTCAGGGACTTGGTAAAAACTTCTCTTTCTCTTTCCTTCTCTGTTTCCTGCATGCCACCCCCCTCCAGTAAGGCCTGGCTTAAGCCCCTCCCCAGCAGCTTCAGAAACAGAAGCTTTTTGGCCTCTGGGGCTGGCAATAGGTCTTAGGGCCCAGATGAGGGCATTTCGTTTGGGATGAATGGGGGACATGCGGCCATGTGACCTTGGTATGCCATGCCATGCTCCCTCTGGGCCTCCACTGGCACAATCCATGGGGGTCCCTTTCTCTCTGATGTGCAGCCCACAACGTAAGCCTTAGGTTTGGGAGTCTGGGGAGCAATGCCACCACCGCTGACAGTAGCGACACCCTTCATGGACTGCAGCTGGGAGAAGTGACTCATCCAAGGTCACACAGTGTGGCAGGGCCCAGCACCCCCCCGCCCCTGCACCATCCCAGGGCCCAGGTCGGATGGCGCGGCGCGGGGCAGGAGAAGACCCGGGTGTGTACCAGCCGCAAGCAGGCGGCAGGTGCGGTGGGCGGGGCTAGGGGCGGGGCGCCGTGGACCAGGGTCCAGCTCCCAGCGCAGCGCGATCCTGCTCCGTCCCCTCGACCCCCGGGGTCCTCATATTGGCGGTGGCTTAAGAGGGGAATCGTCACAGGCATGGAGTCTCCTCCTTTCTAGAGCCGTGGACCTGGGGAAGAGGTGGGAGTTTAGGGGGAAGGGCCACGGAGATGGGTCGCTTCTCCTGGAGCTAGAGTTGCGGGCTGGGGTCTCCAGGGTTCGGCCCGGGGAGCGGCCCCTGGTCCGCCGTCGGGGCTCTGCTCGGTCCTCCTGAAACCTCCGCCTCCTCCAGCAGGGGGCGGGCCGGGGCCGCATCTCCGGGGGAAGGCGATCAGGTCGCCCCCTCCTCCGATTCCCCCGCCTTCCAGGACAGCCTCCAGCCCAGAGGGGCGGTCTGGGGGCGGGGTCGCACCGCCCCCTCTCGCTCCCAATCCCGGGGCGGCCGGGCGGGGGTGGGCAGGGGGCGTGAGGCCGCCCCCTGCGGCCCGGGGACCCCCCCCGAAAACGCGCTCCGGGTGCCCGGTCCCTCCGCTGCGCCCTGCAGCCGTCCTCCTGGGGGTCTCGGGCGGCCGCGGCGGTGTCCTTCGCGTCCCGGCGGCGCGGCGGGAGGGGCCGGTGTGACGCAGCGGTTGCTACGGGCCGCCCTTATAAATAACCGGGCTCAGGAGAAACTTTAGCGAGTCAGAGCCGCGCACGGGACTGGGAAGGGGACCCACCCGAGGGTTCAGCCACCAGCCCCCGCACTAATAGCGGCCACCCCGGCAGCGGCAGCAGCAGCAGCGACGCAGCGGCGACAGCTCAGAACAGGGAGGCCGCGCCACCTGCGGGCCGGCCGGAGCGGGCAGCCCCAGGCCCCCTCCCCGGGCACCCGCGTTCATGCAACGCCTGGTGGCCTGGGACCCAGCATGTCTCCCCCTGCCGCCGCCGCCTGCCTTTAAATCCATGGAAGTGGCCAACTTCTACTACGAGGCGGACTGCTTGGCTGCTGCGTACGGCGGCAAGGCGGCCCCCGCGGCGCCCCCCGCGGCCAGACCCGGGCCGCGCCCCCCAGCCGGCGAGCTGGGCAGCATCGGCGACCACGAGCGCGCCATCGACTTCAGCCCGTACCTGGAGCCGCTGGGCGCGCCGCAGGCCCCGGCGCCCGCCACGGCCACGGACACCTTCGAGGCGGCTCCGCCCGCGCCCGCCCCCGCGCCCGCCTCCTCCGGGCAGCACCACGACTTCCTCTCCGACCTCTTCTCCGACGACTACGGGGGCAAGAACTGCAAGAAGCCGGCCGAGTACGGCTACGTGAGCCTGGGGCGCCTGGGGGCCGCCAAGGGCGCGCTGCACCCCGGCTGCTTCGCGCCCCTGCACCCGCCACCCCCGCCGCCGCCGCCGCCGCCCGCCGAGCTCAAGGCGGAGCCGGGCTTCGAGCCCGCGGACTGCAAGCGGAAGGAGGAGGCCGGGGCGCCGGGCGGCGGCGCAGGCATGGCGGCGGGCTTCCCGTACGCGCTGCGCGCTTACCTCGGCTACCAGGCGGTGCCGAGCGGCAGCAGCGGGAGCCTCTCCACGTCCTCGTCGTCCAGCCCGCCCGGCACGCCGAGCCCCGCCGACGCCAAGGCGCCCCCGGCCGCCTGCTACGCGGGGGCCGCGCCGCCGCCCTCGCAGGTCAAGAGCAAGGCCAAGAAGACAGTGGACAAGCACAGCGACGAGTACAAGATCCGGCGCGAGCGCAACAACATCGCCGTGCGCAAGAGCCGCGACAAGGCCAAGATGCGCAACCTGGAGACGCAGCACAAGGTCCTGGAGCTCACGGCCGAGAACGAGCGGCTCCAGAAGAAGGTGGAGCAGCTGTCGCGCGAGCTCAGCACCCTGCGGAACTTGTTCAAGCAGCTGCCCGAGCCCCTGCTCGCCTCCTCCGGCCACTGCTAGCGCGGCCCCCGCGCGCGTCCCCCTGCCGGCCGGGGCCGAGACTCCGGGGAGCGCCCGCGCCCGCGCCCCCGCCTCCGCCCCCGGCGGCGCCGGCAAAACTTTGGCACTGGGGCACTTGGCAGCGCGGGGAGCCCGTCGGTAATTTTAATATTTTATTATATATATATATCTATATTTTTGTCCAAACCAACCGCACATGCAGATGGGGCGCCCGCCCGTGGTGTTATTTAAAGAAGAAACGTCTATGTGTACAGATGAATGATAAACTCTCTGCCTCTCCCTCTGCCCCTCTCCAGGCGCCGGCGGGCGGGCCGGTTTCGAAGTTGATGCAATCGGTTTAAACATGGCTGAACTCGTGTGTACACGGGACTGACGCAACCCACGTGTAACTGTCAGCCGGGCCCTGAGTAATCGCTTAAAGATGTTCCTACGGGCTTGTTGCTGTTGATGTTTTGTTTTGTTTTGTTTTTTGGTCTTTTTTTTGTATTATAAAAAATAATCTATTTCTATGAGAAAAGAGGCGTCTGTATATTTTGGGAATCTTCCGTTTCAAGCATTAAGTAAGAACACTTTTAATAAACTTTTTTTTGAGAATGGTTACAAAGCCTTTTGGGGGCAGTAATTGGCTTTTGTTTTTTTTTTTTGCTTTATTTTGGATTTGTAGGATTTTGTTTTTGCGTTTCTGGTGTGTAGTGGGTTGTGTGTGGGGGGCTGCTGTTATTTTTGGAGGTTTTGGTGGTTGGTGGGGGTGTTGCAGCTGGTTTTTCTGCCTCCTCTGCTACACCCTCCCCCCACCCACAGGGTCTGCTTGGAGATGGGGTTCCAGCCCTGGGGGAAAGGGGAGAAGAGTAATGGGTCAGGCTTTCAGGCTGACTCAGAGCTCCTGGGCGCCGGGACCGGTGGCTGGGAACCCTGCTTGAGAAGAGATTCCGGGGCCTCTGACTGGTCCCGAGTGTCAGGCTTGGGTTTGGAAGGGCTGGGAGGTCTGTGACCCCTGCCCTGTGTTTGGGGACTAGATAGGCAGGCCTGTGAGTGTAGGAGGAGGGGTTCAGGTCTTGGTCCTGCTGAGCCCGAGTCAGGGCAGATGCTTTTAGTAAGTGTAGTTGGGTGGGTTGTTTAAAACACAGTTTGTGTATACATGTGCATTTTAAAGAGGGGATCCTGGGTGCGTGGGCGAATCTGTTTGCGTGTCCCTGGCCAGCAGGAGGGGAGAGGCCAGGCCAGGTGGAGGGAGGTGGGGGAGGGGTTCCCACACTTTGATTCCCTTTCCTGGGGATGGTAGGCTCATCACTTGCCCTCTTTGCCCAGACGTGGACACTGAGCCCACCTCACCTGCCCGCTCAAGGTGGCTGAGCCCAGGCACAAACTTGGGGCTGCTAGCCCTGATTCCCTGGGACAGGCTCCTCTTCCTCGCCCCCAGATCCCTTTGCCCCTTCCAGCTTCTCACTGCACCCCCTACTCCTATCCAGCCCTGGATGGCATTCCTGAGAGTTGAGGATGTAGATGGATGTGAGTGGATCCATGTACAGCGGCCCACAGTGCCTGGCACGCAAGAGGTGTTATATAAGCGCTTGCTCTTGTTATTATTTTCACTGGGAAGCTGCTGGCATTTGGCTCCCCAGTCTCCAGTGCAGCGCCAGTGTGGCCAGTACTTGCCAGGGGCCGGCATCTGGTAAACACTGGACCTGCCCCATCCCATTTAGACCTCACAACAACCTTTGGGAAGGTGGGGACTGTGGTGACGCCTGTTTTTAGAGATGGGGAGCAGCTTTGGGCTGTCTGATCCCTATGGGCAAGACACTGGTTGGGGGTTGCCCTGCCCTGAGGAATTTAGGGGCAGCAGGCGTCGTAGATTGGCTTGCCAAGGACCCGGGGCTATCTGGGATCTCAGGAGCAGCTGCTGATACCGTGGTTGAGGAATGGGAAATGCTTTGCCCCTCCTTTTCCTTTTGGGGGCCTGGTTGTGCTTTCCCTGTGGGAGCCTGGGGTGTAGGGAGCAGACAGCGACACTCATCCCCCACCGTCACAGAGCCGAGGATTCCTACAAGCTCCACCTCCCTAACGCCAGTGTCTCCTGATGGTGGCTTGAGGGCTATGCAGCTTGCTGGACACAGATAACCTCACTTCAACCTGAAACCTGCAGTATGGCCCTGACCACATCTCCTCCCAGCCCTGGGCAACTGGACGACTGGCCAGGCATGCCTTCGAAGCCTTGAAGTCAGTCCAGTCCTAAGCCCCACTGGTCTTGATGGTTTCTGTCAGTAGCAGCAACAGCAACGTGGGCTCGACCTCGAGGATTTACTTGCTGAAGACAGAGGCTGGGGGGCTGAACCTAGGGAAGATGGGCGGTGGGGAGGGTTGAAATTTAGGAACAAATCTCAAATCCCTGCTCCCTCCTTTGTCACCGAGAGTTGGCTGGTGGCCACTGCTCACCCAAATGAGGTGAGAGGGAAGCAGCCTGGCCAGACGGTGCCCCCCATCTGTCCCCGTCTGCCCCACAGCTTCTGTTTCCCCAGCGCTGTCCTGGAACCAGCGTCGAGTCAGTTTTTCACACACTCACATCTTGCTCTCATCCACATAAGCGCCCCACAGAAGGTACTACACCCATTTCTAAAAGCGCACATTGAGGTCCACAGAAGTGAGGTTTGTGCTCAAGGTGGGCTGGGTGGAGCAGGTTACAAAACCATCCGACTCCCAGGTCTGTGGGGAAAGTCTGGGGCTGGGAGCCTGGCTTGTAATCCCGGTTTCTGTTTCAAATCCCAGGCCCTTCTTGGAGGGCTCCTTGCCTGGCCTCAGGTTCAGGCACTCCAAGCCCCAGAACTGCAAACATCAGTTTCACAGTTTGGAAGCAACAGAAAGTAAATGTGAACCTGAGCCTCTCAGGCTGCCTCTAAAGAGGGCTGGGAAAAGGAGTTTACAGGTTGAGGGCTTTGACGGTGGCCTGGTGTGGGAGCACTGTGGATGGAGCTGTGCCCAAAGGACTTGGGGAGATGTCATAGTTGGGGTGACACCCGCCCCATGGTTCACCAAACTGCGAGGGTGGAGGGCTTGCAGGGAGGAACCAGTCCATTCAGACATCCAGAAACAGGAGTGGGTGGGATTGGGTAAGGGGATCCCAGGAGGCCAGGGATGAGCCTCGAGGAATCATGATAATAGTGGGTGCGAGACAAGTGCTTAGATGTGCAAAGCACCACTCCAAGCCCTTGGCACAGATGAAGTTGCTGGATCCTTAGATATGTGGGAGAAAGCCAGTCATGTTAACTAACCACAGACCCATTTAGTGTGTTTGACCTCTGAGGCCAGCTGGGAGGTGGGAGCCTGGAACCCCAACTAATGTTTGCTCAGGACAAGAGAGTTCACAAAACAAGACACATTCATACCTCATAATCTTATGCAATTGTCCCATGGCCTGGTGATTTTAGCGAGGAGACAAGTGGATGTCAGAAATGCACGCCGGAGACAGTGCTGGGTGCCGGCCGGCGCTGACACTGTGCTCCTTGTTTTAATCAACTCAACAGCTTTTTGGAGGCTGCAGCTTTTGTTACCAACATTTTCCTGCCGAGCAAACCAGCTTAGAGAAGTGAACTGACCTGTCTAAGGTTGCACAGCTAAGAATGGCAGAAGCTGGGGTAGGAGTGAGAAGGGGAACCACTCCTTCTGAACACCTGAAGACTATTCCCCTGCAGGCCGGGCGCGGTGGCTCACGCCTGTAATTCCAACACTTTGGGAAGCTGAGGAGGGCAGATCATTTGAGGTCAGGAGTTTGAGACCAGCCTGGTCAAAATGGTGAAACCCTGTCTCTGCTAAAAAAATAAAAATAAAAATTAGCCTAGTGTGGTGGGTGCCTGTAGTCCCAGCTACTCGGGAGGCTGAGACATGAGAATCACTTGAATCACGGAGGTGGAGGTTGCAGTGAACCAAGATCGCACCACTGCACTCCAGCCTGGGTTCCAGAGTGTGCCTCTGTCTCAAAAAAAAAAAAAAAAAAAAAAAAAAAGAATATCCCCCTGCCTTCCAAGTTTTGTCCAGACCTCTCTGAAACTGTTTTGTCCTAGTTTCTCAGCCATTTTTTTGCCCAGTTATATTTTTCATTTATTTGACAAACATTTATTGAGCACCTGCTGTGTGCTAGGCCACTTACTGGGTGTTGGGGACATGTGGTGGCCAAGATGGAGGTGATTATTTTCAGGGAGACACAGATGCTAAGTACCCAGTGACTGGAACAAGATAATGGCAGGTGGAGTCAAGGGCTCTCCAGGAAGGAAAGTGGGGCAGAGGTGAGTGGGAGAGGGCCTGCAAGGCTCCTCCTAGGAAGTGGCATCTGAGCAGAGATCCCTGAGCCCGGGGAGTCAAGAGTACAGTGGGCTGCAGTTTATTGGCAGCTCACTTCGCACCAGCTGCTGTCCTGCATGCATTATTCTTAAAATCCCAACACCCATGTGGGTGCTACTTTTTTTTTTTCTTTTTTTTGAGAAGAGTCTTACTTTGTCACCCACGCTGTAGTGCAGTGGCATGATCCCGGCTCACTGCAAGCTCTGCCTCCTGGATGCAAGCACTTCTCCTGCTTCAGCCTCCCAAGTAGCTGGCATTACAGGCTTGCTCCACCCTGCCCGGCTAATTTTTGTATTTTTCATAAAGATGGTGTTTCACCATGTTGGCCAGGCTGATCTTGAACTCCTGACCTCAAGTGATCTGCCCACCTCAGTCTCCCAAAATGCTGGGATTACAGGCCTGAGCTACCACACCCAGCCGTGGGTACTACTTATTACTCCCCTTCCCCAGATGGGGAAAATGAGGCAGAGAAAGGTGAAGTCACCAACCCCAGACCTGGTGAGTGGCCAATGTGAGGTTTGAATTCTCGCCTTGCATTTGAACCTGAGAGACCTTCTCTGCCTGTTTTCCCCCATGGCCCTGAGCCTCTCCTTTGCTGTTTTCCTGTCCTGCCCTTCGACCCCCACTCGCGTTCTTTCTCAGCTTGGCCAATCTCCTGCGTGGCCTGTGATGCTGTCCCAGCAGTCCCCGCTCCTTGCAGGATTTTTGACTATGCATTGGCCGGGGCAGGGTAGTGAGGGAGGCCTGGGCTGGGCAGACCCAGGAGAGGCTGGGGAGTGGGCTGGGGAAGCCAGGGGCTTACTGGGCTGGTGGTGTGAACCCGTCCCAGGTGTCTTCCGAGACAGGAAAGAGTTCCATTTTACAGAGAGGAGACCAGAGGCTCCGAGAGGGGATCGTTCCTGTCCCAAGAGCAGCAAGGTTGGGATTTGAATCCAGGCCTGCCTGAGCCCCAAGCTCAGCCACTTTTCTGTCTGGTTGGCTGCTCTGGGGAAGAGACACGGACAGAACACAATCAGACACCTCCGAGGGGCAGGATGCTTGAGCAAAAAAGCTCTGGGCCTTGTCCTTTGCTTGCAGAGTGACCTTGGGTGAGGCACTTAGCCTTGCTGAACCTGGGCTTCCTCACCTGTGGGCACGGAGTACAGGTGTATCAGCCAGTGTCGAGCGATCGCCCACTGTGAGCCCAAGACGGTCCCTGACCGCCAGAGCTGTCATTCTGGTGGAGGAGACAATGTGCGGCTAGCAAATTGGCAAGCTCATTGCAGACTGTGATAAGGGCCCTGAAGAAAATTAAGTGGGGGAAGTGGAGGAGGGTGATTGGGGAGGAACGCTTAGGGAGCCTACCAGGCCAGGGGAACAGCACATGGAAGGGCCCTGAGGCAGGACCCAGCTCCAAGCGTGAGAAGAGCCTGGAGCCAGCATGGCTGGAGCGGAGGCAGCAAGGGGAGGAGTGGGGAAGAAAAGGACGGTGCGGGGGGTGGGTGGGGGCACAGGGCTCCTCATACGGGGTGGAGTGGGGGAGGGGAGGATGGGGACACAGGGCTACTCATACAGGGGTGGAGTCGGGAAGGGGAGGATAGGGCGGGGAGGGGGCAAAGGGTTCCTCATGCAGGGGAGGGGAGGATGGGGAAGGGGAGCTGGGTAGGCCACATCTTTCATGCAGGGCATTGGAGGCTGGGCGGGCTGTGAGGTGACCTTGAGGATGAGAGAGTGGGTGTCCCTGCCAGGTGTGGCACCCAGAAAGGCCTTGACAAGCCTGTGGAGGGAATGAAATAGGCCCCTGGGCCTTCGGGACGAGGTAAAGTGCAGTGGGTAAAGGGCACAGGGAGGCCTGCCTGGGCCCAGGAGACCTCGTAGGCGAGGAGCCTGTGACCCAGGGCCTGGAGCCACGGGGAGCAGTTCATCGGGCAGGAATGAGGGGAGGGCTCACCAGGAGGGGCGCCCGAGGAGCCAGGGCCAGGAGCCAAGAGAGGGAGAGTTCTTTGGGAAGCCCTGACTGCAGGGAAGAGGGCACCAACCCGTGTGGGGAAAGAGGCAAGGCTGGAGAGGGAGGGGTCTTCGGGGTGGGATTGGTGAGGGACGGGGGACAGGCAGAAGACAGGACTCTGCAGGGGTGTTTGCTTTTTATTTGATTTCCCAAGTAATGCATGATTGTGATGGGAGGATCAGAGACGGCAGAGTATCAATAAAAGAAGAAAATAAAGAGCACTACTCAGAAATAAACCCATTAACACTTGCTGTGTGGTCTTGGGCAAGTTACTTCACCTCTCTGTGCCTCTGTTTTCTTGTTTATTAAATGGAATAATTAATAGTACCTGCCTCATAAGTTTGTTGTGAAGCTTAACTGAGATAACACAACAAATTTAAAGCAGTGCCACACACAGTAGGTATTAACTGTCATCGTTATTCATATCATCATTACCATTTTGCTGGGTTAGGAGCTTAGATGCTAGAATTAAAATGCTGGTGTTCTGAATCCAACATTTTCTTTTTTTTTTTTTTTTTCCCCTCGAGACGAAGTCTTGCTCTGTCATCCAGGCTGGAGTGCAGTGGCATGATTTTGGCTCACTGCAACCTCCGTCTCCTGGGTTTAAGCAATTCTCCTGCCTCAACCTCCCAAGTAGCTGGGATTACAGGTGCCCACCACCACGCCCAGCTAATTTTTGCATTTTTAGTAAAGACTAGGTTTCACCATATTGTACAGGCTGGTCTCGAACTGACCTTGTGATCTGCCTGCCTCAGGCTCCCAAAGTGCTGGGATTATAGGCATGAGCCACTGTGCCTAGCCCGAATCCACCATTTTCTAGCTCTGTAATTTGAGGCAAGTGAATGTGTCTTGCTGGACCTCAGTTCCCCCATCTGTAATAAGAAGATAATAAAATTCCTCATAATGTTTTGCAAAGATTTGACAGGTTAACTCACGCAGGGTGAGTTGTTAACTTCCAGAATTTTCATGCCATGTGTATTTTTCCTCATTGTGGCTAAAGTGGCCAATCCAATACTCATTCCCCTCCCTCTTCTTTACCAATGAGATCCTTCTATTTTGTGGGGGCAAGTACCCTACTAAGAGACTACGGTTTCCAGCTTCTCTTGCAGCTAGGGATGACCACTGAGATTAAATACAAGTTTTAGGTGGGGCTTCTGGGAGAGCTCTTTAAAGGGGATTGACTCGGCTGTGAGGCACATTCCCTTTTGTGTTCCTTCTCTGCCACACCCCAGCCCCTGCTTCTTTCTACTTCCTGCCTGGAACTCAGATGTGATGGCCAGAGCTCCAGGGACCATCCTGAATCATGAGACAAACTCTGATGCATGGAAGCCACATGCTGAGGTTGGTGAATCTGAAAGACAAAAGGCACTGGGGTTCTTGATGGTGGTGGAATAGCCGTACCAGTCTTTACCTGCTTTGCTCTGGGCTTGTTTACATGAGAGAAAAAGAAATCTCTGCTTACTGAGGTCTCTGTCATTTGGGCTTCCTGTTACTGGCCACTGAATCTATTTCTAACTGATACATTTGCCAGAACGGAATCAACTTGTGTGAGCTGTTTCACGACCTGCATTTTTTAGTGATGGACCAGTGCTTCCTTGTTACAGACACTATTGTACAAGAGCGCAGAAATGTACGCTTTGCTCAAGAAAAATAATTTCCATCAGATGTGGTGGAAGGATTTGTTTTTATTCATTTTAATTACAGAGGTAATACACAAAGACCTCCTGTCTTGAAAATACCCTGCCTGTCCTCAAGTGTCTCTCTTGTGACTCTGAAATGTCATTGTGCCTCAGCTCAGGCTTAAACCAAGCCCTTGAAATGGACAGAAATTTCTCTGCTGACCTCAATGAGCTCCGCATTTTGTAGCCCCAGCCTGCATATGTGATCCACTGAGGGACTCCTCCATTTGGAAACAGAGAGGGTCAGGCCCTGCTGCAGCTCACAGAGCCTGTTGGCAACTGCATTGGGACCAGATGCCCCATGCCACCCTGAATAACCCTTCTGACCCACGCTGCCCGCCACCACCTGCTCCACTGAGGCCTTGGCCTGCCAGGGCTGGGAGGCACCTTTGCCAGCCTTCCTGGGGCCAGCCCAGCTGAGATCTCTGCGAGGTGAGTCTGGAGGCCAGGGAGCCAGGCTGGGTGAACTTTTATTTTTATAGCTGTCATCAGATCCCTGCCCCAGCCCTGGAGCCCTGGCAGGGACAGGGGTGGCCAAGGAGGAGGAAGACTCCTCAGAGAGGCTGGCGGGTGGGAGTCAGCAGGCTGTGGAGGAGAGAGAACTGGGGTGGGGGTCAGGGCAGCCTGGTGCACCTGACTCCAGCCAGGCCTCAGTCCTCTCATGCCACATGGCACCAGTCATCAAGCTCACCCCTCTTGTGGGGTGGTGAGGGACAGAGGGACAACAGGGACACTTTCCTGCCTTGATTCTTGCAGGTCAGGTGCAGAGCTAATTATGCTTTCCAGTTCTTAGGACTGTCATCAGTCCTTGCAAAGCCTGCATTGCACTTTGGTCTGTTTTCCCGTGCATCATGTTTTTTTCTGTCTTTCTTAGTGAAATATACACACACAGCAATGTGCACATAACACAGATATACAGCTCTGTGAATCTTGCTGCTGTTGACCCACCAATGTCCAAATCAAGAAGATATCATTCCAGCACCCCTGAAGCCTTTTGTATCCCTTCTAGCCACCCCCTTCCACACCTAAGGGTAATCATTATTCTGATTTCTAACACAAGCATTAATTTTGCCTATCTCTATGCTTTTGTAGAAATGAAATCACACAATAGATACTGTTTATGTCTGGCTTCTTTTATTCAGTATTGTAACTAACATTCATTCAAGTTATTGCGTGTATCAGTATTTATGCCTTTTTATTACTGAGCAAAATGACATTACATGGACACACCACAATGGAGTTACCCATTCGATCCCTCATGGACATTCAGGTTGTTGCCAGTTTTGAGCTCTTTAGAATTGAGCTGAGATGAATATTTGAGTCTTTTTTTTTTTTTTTTTTTTTTTTGCCGAGTTCTGCTTTTTTTCCCCCGCTGGGGGGGCGGTGGGGGGGTTCTGGCTACCTCAACAGCGGCCTCCCGGGGGCACGCCATTCTCCTGCCCGCTGC